>NW_028251042.1:0-128831 GCF_964263255.1 Lissotriton vulgaris | reverse complement strand
TGATTGGTATGTTATGGAGAATGTTTGTTGGTTTGTATGAGTTTGTTGGGGCAGGGCAGTGATCAAGAATGGCGATTGTTTTTTATTTTATTTGTGTACTTTCATGTTTTGTTTAGTTTAAAAAGCTTTATTAAGTGAAAATAATGAACATAAAACATCAATACATCTGCGAACAATATCAAAGAAGTAAAATGCATCTAAAAATAAAAGTGCAAATTGAAAACATACCCCAATAAAGGGGAAAACTATATACCAATGAACAATGCTTTTGTGAGTTTTTTATATGGGGGAAAAAGAGAGACGAGAGGAAGAAAAGGGGGAAAGAAGGCAGGAAGAAGGCTACAAATAATACAATGTCTCATTATCAAAACTTAGCAGATAATCAGTAAAGAAAGAGTAGAAACTAGTAAGTATTCAGGGGCATGTCTAGATAGATACTCCGTTAAGGGAGACCATAATAAATCTCTTTTGATTAATAGAGGTACAGATGTGGCATAAGCATGGTCAAGTCTGTGGTGGTGACATAACAGATTCCACCAAGCATTATAAACAATTTTTGTAGTGTCTTTCCAGTTTGTAGTAATTATTTGGAATGAAATTGCAATAAAAAGATCAATAAATTTACGAACATGACAATGAACATTCCATATGGGAGCCAGCCCGCCCAATATGAACAATATTAAATGGAGCATCAGTAGATAAAATATTATTAAGTGTAGACCAAACATGAGACCAAAGTAATTTAACCTAAGGACAATAGAAAAACATATGTAATAGATCACTATTATCGCAGGAACAAGACCAACACTTTTTAGAGTCTAATAATTTGAATTTACACAAGTCAGTGGGGGTATAATAAAGCCTATTATAGAAAAAATAAAAAGTCTATGTGGTGCTAGCTGAGCGAGAGACTGTGTGTATTTTAGACCAGATGGAGCCCCAAATGTGTGGGGAGAAGGCTTGACCTAGATTCAGTTCCCACAGAAGTTCCAATTTGGATTTGGGCCTATCGACAGGAGAATGTGATAGTAATCTATAAATAGCTGAGGCTCTAAAGGGAGTATTGAAATCTGGTGGAGAAGGGAGGAGGGAGGTATCAGAGGAAGATGGAATGCCCTGTAAAATAATGGAGGACAAGGTAGGAGTAAGCAGTGTGAAGTGTGAAGAATGTTTACTAGATATACCAAAGGAATCACTTAGGTCCTGTAAGGTTCTTAAGGAATCATTGATGAGTAAATGTTCATAGGTAATAATTCCTTTATCAATCCATTCCTTCCAGAAGAGCGCTCTGTTAATGATCTTGAGAGATTTGTTGTACCAAACCGGAGTGTGCAAGTGAATATCAGAAGGAGAGGAAAAAGAACAAAAAAGTAGAAGTGTTAGGGCGTTAGAATGCTTGAAAACGGGGGATAGAATTTTTTTAGGAGGCTGAGATAACCGGGTAGCTGTAAGAAAAGAGAAGGGAGTAAGTTGAGCTAATTCCAAAGAGCTCCAAGCCGTTAAAGGAGAGGAGGACGAATCTGTAAGAAAGGGCCAAATCTGTTTAAGGGTAAAGGCGGAATGGAAACGCGAGATATTAGGAAAATTGACACTGCCTAGGTTCTTAGGTTGTTGAGGACGGAGAAGCGAGACCCTAGCTTTACGATTATTCCATAAAAATTTCACAAGAAGGCGATTAATGGATTTTAAAAAGTAGTGGGGAAGAGAGACAGGAAGCATGGAAAGATAAAAATTGACAATAGGAAGCAACATCATTTTAATAGTTGATAAGTGACCCCACCATGAAAGAAAAAGGGGGGTCCAGCATTCTATAAGAGAAGAGAGTTTTTTAAGAATGTCAGAATGATTGATTTTGATGGTCTCTCTAATGGTATTGGCATACAAATTACCCAAACACTTGATAAATCTAGGATTCCATTCAAAATCCGAACCCTCGAACATATGAGGAAGACATAACCTATTTAGGGGAAGGACCTCCGATTTATCAATATTTGATTTATAGCCAGAGACCAAAGAATAATCATTAAGTAAGGAAAAAAAGCAGGTAGTTCGTCAATGGGATTTGAGATATAAAGCAAAATATCGTCGGCGTAGGCAGTACATTTAATATCGACATCTTCGTAGATAAAACCGGAATAAGAGGAGGACCGTCTAATTTTCTCAAGGAAGGGTTCTAAAGCTAAAATAAAAAGGAGAGAGGAGAGAGGGCTACCCTGTCTTGTTCCTCTATGAAGAGAGAAATAGTCTGATTGAGTGCCATTAACCCAGATAGAGGTTTTGGGGTCAGAATAAAGTAATTGAATGTATCTGAGAACGGTGGGGCTAAAACCGTGCCAACAAAGCGCTCCAAACATATAGTCCCAATTGACTCAATCAAATACTTTCTCAGCATCCAAGGTAATTGCGGCAACAGGGGAATCCATTTTGGCAGCTAGGTGAATGATATTGAGAAGGGTTCTGGAATTATCCGTTATAGACCTACCTTTAACAAATCCAGATTGATAGACATTGACCAGTTCAGGAATGACTGAATTAATACGAATAGCCAGAATTTTTGCATACATTTTACAATCAGTATTTATAAGGGAAATAGGTCTGTAATTTTTACACAGGGAGAAGGCAGAGCATTGCCTGTGTAAAAGAACCTCTGGATTCACCTGTATCAAGGAAATGATTAATTAAATGGAGCAAATGTGGAACTAAAACAGTCTTAAAATGAAGGAAAAATCGCACTGTAAATCCGTCCGGACCAGGGGTTTTGTCCTTGGGGAGAAGAGAAAGTGCAGTGATAATGTCTTTTTCTGAAATAGGGACATCAAGGGAAGAAAGATCAACCAGGGAATCAGAGGGTTTAGAGATAGAGTGAAAGAAGAAATCTATTTGTTCGGGAGAAGGATTGGATTCTGGGGTATAAAGGGAAGAGTAATATTGAACAAAACATTCCAGGATCTTAGCATCCGAGGATTGTGGAGATCCCTTAGCATTTTTAATAACAACAATCTTAGACCTTTGCTTCTTGATTTTAAGATAATTCGCTAGCGATTTACCAGCCTTATTACGACCACCGTACATCTTGGCATTAAATGTGAGAAGCTGGTTAGAAGCAGAATCCCAAGAATGTCTATTAAATTGCATCTTAGCCTTAATAGGGGAGGATAGTGAATCAGGAGAATTAGTAGTGAAATAAAGATGTGCAAGGTCTTTAATTTGTTTGAGAAAAGAAGAAGCCTGAGTAATGGCCTTTTTGTTCTTATGGGATACAAAGTCTATAACACAACCACGGGCAGCAACCTTTAATGCATCCCATATAAAGTGGAAATCAGAAGATGTATCTAAGTTGTTATGAAAGAATTCATCCATGAATTGTGTAAAATGGTCCGTGAAATTGGGGTCAAGCAGTAGTTAATTGTTGAAACGCCATCGGCGAGATATAGGGATGGGGAAAGGATAGTCCATATCTAAAATAACGGGTGCGTGATCGGAGATGAGGATGGAGCCTATTTCAGGGTTAGTCATAAATGGGAAAGCCTGGTGTGAAAGAAAAATGTAGTCAATTCGGGAATGTGAAGCGTGTACTGGAGAAAAAAAAGAAAATTCTAAAGAATCGGGATGGGATATTCTCCATGAATCAATTAGGCCTCTAGAGGAGATGGACTTGTGGAATGACTTTTGCATTTTATTAGGGACATATCGTACTTGAGATTTGCGATCCAAAAAAGGATCCATTAATTTGTTACAGTCCCCCCCAACAATCAGATCGTCACTAACAGTAGAAGAAATAAGGGAAGAAAACTCATTCCAAAAGCATAGGTCAACGCCATTAGGGCCATATACATTGCAAAGGGAAAGATGAACATCATTAACAATACTATCTAGAAACAACCATCTACCATTAGAATCAGAAATTTCATTTTGTATTTGAACAGACAAAGATTTATGAAATAAAATGATAACACCATTTTTGTTATTAACAGCAGGAGAGCAGTAGACTTCTCCAACCCATTGTTTACGCAACAAGGATAATTCCTGTGAAGAAAGATGCATTTCTTGCAATAAAGCTATTTGACATTTCAGACAAGCAAGATGAGACAAAATACGCTGTTTCTTAATAGGGTTTCTGAGACCCTTAACATTCCAAGAAATAATTCGAAAACCTTTTATAATAGGAGAAGAGGAGAAGAGAAGAGAAATAGCATATACCATTTAAGAAAGAAGGAAATGAGATAGGAAAAGTTGAGGTAGCTAGTGGAAAAGAAAGAAATACATTGTAGCTTGATGAAATGAATGAGAACATGAAGGAACCACCAGAAATATGAGAACAAAGAAAAGGCAGCGAGACAATGCATTACCACTGTAGAGAATAGCAAGAAAAAAGCCAAAAAGGAAGAAGCGAGAATTAAAAAAGTATTATTACGGAAAGAGAAGCGGAGGGAAGTAGAGAAAGGGACATAGAGAATGAGAGAGTCAATGGAGAGGAGACAGGAGGAAAGAAGAAAGAAGGGAGGAAAGGGAAGAGGGGAAGAAGGAGAGGAATGGGAGAAATTAACTCCCGAGAGATAGAATAAGAGAGAGAAGATGACAAAAAGCCATAGGACTTTAGCCATAAAAAACAAGTAAATGAAGGACAATGAAAAGGGAGGGGGAGCAGTGAGAACAAGACAGCTGCACGAGCAGAAGAAAGAAGAAATGTATGGTTACATAAAAAAACATAATAAAGGGAGAAAAACAGAAAGGTCGTAAAAATCACAAGTAACCATTTAAGACAAAAGAAGGGAACTTACTAAACAGGTGGGAAGGATGGGCAGCGAAACGAGAGGCACAGTACAAAAATCAGAGCAGCACAAAGAGCGGTTGTTCAACAAGGACTACAAAGGAAGAACCTGTAAAACGAGAAAAAACAAGAAAGGAATAAAGACAACAGTATAACAGGGGAGTTAATGTTGAACAACATTAACGAAAAAACATGAGAACATTAAATTCAGGGTTTGCTGAATTCCATGGATTCCTCTTTATGGGTGTGAATAAATTTACGAAGATCAGCCGGATCGTCAAAGCTGAAAGTTCTTTCTTTATAAGTCACTTTGAAAAAACAAGGATGGATGAGGCCATATCGAGCATTCATCGATCGGAGAGCAGGTCGCAAATCCAGAAACTCCTTACATCGAGCCGCCGTTGGTTTAGAGGTGTCCTGTGTGATAAAAACTTTATGTCCAGACCAAAGCAGCTGCTTATGCTGTTTAGCAGCATGAAGGATAGCCATGAGGTCGGAGTAAAGAAGGAAATAAGCTATGCTGCCTCTGGGTTTTGCAGTAGAAGAGGAATTTTTCGGTCCAGGGCGGGGTGTCCTTTGAATATTGACATCCAGGTGCTTAGGATGACCAGTAATGGGAAGGACCTGAGCCTCCAAGAACTGGATAATGTCTAACCCCTCCGAACCTTCCGGAATACCATAGATGCGCAAACTATTACGCCAATTGCGATTTTCCAAATCCTCAGAGGTCTTTTTGAGCAGGTCAACTTCCTTAGTAAGACTGGAAACCCTGGATAAGACATCCTGAGCGTCACTGACTTTTTGCTCTACATCAGTTAGTCTCAAATCCAAACGGGACCATTTATCGTCAAGTCTCTGGAGAGTCCAGCAATGCGTCACTTTTACGGCACAGATGCGTGACGCATCTGTGCCGAGTTGCCCCATGGTGCGCCGCACGATAACTGGCGCATCCCTGGGGATGCGCCAGTTATCATAAATCTGCCCCTATGTGTCTTTGAGCAATACATTTGTGTCTCTTTTTGGGCGTCTGTATAAGCCATAGGCTATTGCTAAAAGCAATATAGGTTCTGCAAGAGGTCCTTCACAGGTTTCTGATTGACGGAGTAGCCTCCTCCATTGACATGCTGAAGGTCCGTCCGGCTCTAAATGAGACAGACAGACCTTGGGTGAAGTTAGAATCGAATTACATTAAGCGAAGGCCTTTTTAGGATGCTACTGAAAACCTCAAAATAGGTTTGTTTCTCTTTTGTAGCTCCTTCTCGTGAACTGGCCAACTGCCACAGTCACTTTATTGTTGTGCATTTTAGTTCCCCCCATACTACCACTCTCCTTTCCTTATGGTTTATTGTATCTGGTTAAGTTCCTCGATCGTGCACTGTCGAAATAAATGTTACGTACCATAACAAGACAACAGATTAGAGAATAGTAACATGGCACACAGGAGAAAATTTAAGGTCAATTGGGGAGGGTGGTGCAATAGTAGAAGTGATGTGCCTGAAACCGCTCAGAGGTGGCATTTACGCAGGAGAATGGTTCCCACAGGAAGCTTGTGGTACTGGCGGGATTCCGCTGAAAACTCACAGATTGGATTTCACACTTTCCTGCTGTTACGGTCTGGATGATTGGTTTGGTTTCTTACGCTACTTCTCCGTCTCAATGAACTATGTGTAGCTCAGAGATTAAGCTTTGCTGAGTTGGAGGTGGAGTCCAGCTCAGATGGTGGCAGCAATATTCAGTTATCTAGTGCTAGGAGAGTAGTACATACACCGAGAGATGTGGCACCTGACTTGAAGGAGGGGGTTAACATACACCAGGAGGTTCAAGGACATGAGGTAGCTCCAGTAGTGTGCAGTGTCCCTGAGGGGAATAGGGTAACTGGTGCAGGGGTTCATGGTCAAAGTAGTGGGAGGGACACTGACTCTAGATGAGAGGTGCAGGGAGAGGGGTTCCCCCAAAGTTGAAGTCCTGGTATGTGAGTGTGAAGACTGCCTAGAAGAGTGTGGGATGAGTGACAGAGACAGTCAGAGACAGTCTTGTCAAACTCAGGAGAGTGGTGTGGAGTACGTGTGCGTTGGTGAGGTGAAGGATAGTTTGGTTAACCCATGTAGGGGGCTGTGTGATCCAATTGTGGGAGAGCATATTGTAAGTCACAGTATTCCAGAGCTAGGCCAACACCTGTTGGAGAGTAAGTTCTCTGACCCCAGGAAACTCACATTGGAGGCAGGCCTTTTGGTGGATCCAGAGGGCCTGGGGAGGCATGGGGGGAGTGACCCTATGGGGAGTGGCTCAGGTATCTTCCAACCCAGAGTGGTGGAAGTGGTTCAGTGTAGCCCAGCTAGGTCCCAGTGTAGTGGGAGGGATGTAGGGGCTTATGTCCTGTCTCAGTGGAGAAGGAGTGAGTGTGGGGCTGTGTGTCCCTAGGTGCCCGAAACCCAGTCTCAGAGCCTGGATGGTTCTTTAGGGGAACACCAGGTGGGGAGCCTAGGCTGTCCTGATGGGCCACCTGTTGAAGGGAATACCCTAGTGTCTGGTGAGCTGGGAGTGTCTGTAATCAGACCTCCATCAGTTCTGGTGTCTGGCAGTGCTGCTTCAGTTGGGAGGGTACCGATTTCCAGACTGAAGGGCTAGAGGGGAAAAGAGTGCCCAGTGGGACAGGGGCCAGCCAGAAGTGCTGCGTCACCAGTGAATGACCCTGGTGACACCACTTCTGTCCTGGGGGATCTTCGTACACTGTCAGATGGACAGGGGTCGGGAGATCTGCACCAGGCAGACTGTCACACGACACATGAGTTATGTGTCACTCTCGAGGGGAGCATGTGTGCTCCCAAGGGAGTCCTGGGTTGCCAGGCAAGTCTTCAACCACAGGGTCCCTGGGTTCAGGTGTTGTCTGACCTTGAGGGAGGGGCGACTGTAATCATTGTCCTGACCGATGTTCCTTCTAGGGGTACCACTCCAAGTGGGAGGGTACAGTACTCTGGAAGGGGGTGCAGAGGGAGGGAGTCCTTGCCTCTGACTCCAGTGCAGCCTGAGGGTTTAGACCCTAGGTTGGAGGGCCAGGTTCAGGGTGCCCCCCTGACCTGGTGGCCCAGTTGCAGGATAGAACCCCTGAACTGGTGAGCAAATTGTGCAGGATGTGAGAAGTTAGCCTGGCATTTGATGTCCACTATTCTAGTGGGCACCTTGCACCAGTCTAAACGACCCTTATTGATGGTGGTTGTAAATTCAACCTTATAGACAAGCTATCCTAGTGGTAGCATGGACCAGCAGTCATAGGCTAAGACTTCAGAGAGCATGTGAAGCAAGCTGTTTTACCAATTATAATCCCTTGAATACCAAATGAAAGTGCACCACACACGGTACATCTCAAATATATATGTATTTATTTCTAACACAACCCCTCTGCACTCTTTATGAGGTCAGAGGTAAAAGTACATCACAAGTTACTCAATTAGCATACGATAAGTTGCACAAATACAGTTATGCCCTAGGGGCCTCACAAACCACATACTAAAGAAGTGGTATAAGAACCACAACAGAAACAGTGAGTAGGCCTAGGGCCTAGGGAATCGCTGGGGCTACACTACACAACCAAAGGTTAGGGAGTAGGAGGCCCACGGGGGACGCGTGCACTGTCTAAACAAAGTCACGAGTTGCCATTGACTTATAATGGAGAACGTAAAGGTTACAAAGTTACTGTTTAAGGGCACTTCCGGATGGACTACGACAAAACCCCTTTAGACTAGGACACTTTGAGAGTCAAGACCCACGGGAGCACCGGAGTACTTGAGTTACCTCACCCAGGGAAGCCGGGTGCATAGGTGCCTTTTGGTGTCAGGTTTCGTCGATGCTTTCAATGGAGATCTGCAAAGAAGTGCTGCAGGCAACCAGAGGAAGAGTGTCCAGGTGGATCCAAGGGTGAATCGATGAACTGAAGAACCTGAAAGCAGTGGGGACAGAGTCTGGGTCACTAGCCAGTGACCAGGAAGGAACCATGAAGGAACCAGGCGATGTCGCGATTATCTCAGGTGAAGAGGTAAAGCTTGTCTCTGCAGCCACGAGGACCAGGAGGTGTCGACGATGACCAGGAGCTGGATTCGAGCTGTCCCATGAAGGATCTAGTTGACTGCGGTATCGGTATCTGGATTGGACCGAACAAGCCTTGGCAAACGCAATCCATGCAGGAAGTGAAGATGGGCTTTGGTGCGGACCACCAAGGTCAGAGGAGCTTCTCCTTTGCAGGAAAGCTGGAGAAAGCCTGGAGCAACCAGGAAAGCAGTTTGGTTCCAAAGGTTTGTCTTCAGGAGGCTCACTAGCCAAAGGGCTAGCAACCAGGAAGATGCGTCAAGCTGTAATGCAAGAGCGGGCCCCACGCGGCACTCGTGGAGTGTGGAGGGCTGAGCTTCGATGCAAATGGTGCTCGGGTCTGGGGCTTCTCGTACCCCAATGCACAACTGCGAGTGTACCTCTGTAGTCGAGCTGTTAGCAAAATGCAGGATGTCCAGGGTGCCCGGTCCCACATCTCTCGTGTCTGCCACGGGTCTCAGCTTTGCTGTGGATGTGGGTCGGAGTCAGAGAAGTCTGAAAGTCCAGTTCCTGTATCGCTGAGTCTTCAGATTCCAGTGGGAGCATCGACAAAGCAGACCAGCAAGTTACTGATGGTGCCTGTTTCCACAAGGTGGTCACTCCTTGACCAGAAGGGAGATGTCTTCAGTCTTCTAGTTGGAATAGAACGTCGAAGGTCCAAGAGTTCTGTATCAGAGTTTTGTTCCAGGATAATCTAAAGTCCTGGGGACACATCTCCTATACTTATACTAAGCTAAGGGGCTGGATTACCTGCCTATTTCCCTCCTATGGGTGGACCTGGGAACGGGTGGTTACACCCCTTTCCCTTTGTCCAGTTTTGCGCCAGAGCGGGGCTGGAGTGCCCCAGCAACTGGTTTGAACCGGGCTATGCATGGAGCACCTTGTGTGCCCCAGGCAATGTCTCAAAAAGCATCCGCTGATGCAGCCCTCCCTGTCCCAATACACATCTGCCTGTCTGGGGAGGTGCTGGCACCTCCCTGGACAGGAAACCTATTGTCCAGGCCTCCCCTGCCGGAGTTTCATCCAGCAGCAGGAGGTCAGACTTGTGTCTGTGGCAGCAGCATCCATTTTGTGATGCTGCGGCTCTGTTTAACTTTAACCGGGTAAAGCAGTAACATACATGTCTTTTCCCTCTAGAAGGGTGGAATGCTACCCCCGCCGCCAGAATTGGTGGGGGGGGGGGGTAGTATTCCAAAGTGTTTGATACCTTACACAACATGTTTTGATAAAGCCAAACCAAAATTAGCAATTAACCGCAAGGATTGTAATGCACTTAAGAGTATGTGGTATGGCTATAATCATAGAACAGCTATAAGGACACGGTTTCGAAAGCTGCAGACAGGCTCAGCTCATGCTAGAGCACCCTCTCACATAAAATCAAGCACTCTGCCTCCAGGATTGTCGAGGCCTACCATAGGAGTGACTTATAGGTGCATACGTGTCTATATTAACCCTGGGCGGAGTGGGCGGAGTGGGGCTTCGCGGAGCTACGCGAAGTGGGCGAGAAACTACGCCCACCTCCGCACTCCGCGTAGCCCCACTCCGCAAACACCACTGGCCGCCAGCCCCGCCACCCGCCTCCCTCCCGCCCTCCCTAAATACTTTCAATTAAAGGAGTCAAATAATTAAAACGCACTTACCTTGCCCGCCGCGTCCCCGGGGCTCGCTATCTTCCGTCTTCTTTACTAATGCGCATGCGCGGGCGGCCGCGCATGCGCATTTCTCACGAGAAAATGCACATGCGCGGCCGCCCGCGCATGCGCATTAGTAAAGAAGACGGAAGACGGAAGATAGCGAGCCCCGGGGACGCGGCGGGCAGCGGCGGGCAAGGTAAGTGCATTTTAATTATTTGACTCCTTTAATTGAAAGTATTTAGGGAGGGCGGGAGGGAGGCGGGTGGCGGCCAGCTACGCTCTGTCTGCGGAGCGTGCGTAGTGCCGCCTGGCTACGCCCGCTACGCAAAATGCTGAGTAGGCGGCACTACGCACACTCCGTGCACGGAGCGTAGCTGGCCGCCCACACTTAGTCTATATGTAGGGGTAGATATAGGTATACTATATCTAAGTAAGGGGTGATTACACCACCTTACCCAAGCTGAGTGATCAGCCTGTGGTGTCAGTTTGGATAGCCAGCCAGGGGTGGCATAATACATGCTGCAGCCCCTGGTAGGCCTTGGATGCACCTATGTCCTGGGTACCTATGGTACACTATACAGGGGCTCACAAAGGTGACCCAATACCCAATCAGGTATGTACCTAAAGTACATGGTATCAATTTAGAGATAGAACAGCTGGGCTGTGGGTCTGATTAGCAGGCCCACAGCCACACTAAGGTCGAAAAACCAGAAAATCCCGGAAAAAAGTGGGGGTGACAATAGGAAGCAGACCTTACTCTCCTACACAGGACACCTGCCACAGGTGCCCTGACAATTCTGGAAGAGGGTACAACTCCAGGTGGGAGGGTACAGAGCCCCAAGGAGGAGGACCGGGTGTGGAAGAGGCCACCCCAGTCTCTGGTCCAGCCTCCAGGTACAGGCCTGGGGCTGGTAGGTCAGTGTCAGGATGTCATACCTAGCCTGACAGGAGGGAGAGTGGCCAAAGGGTGCCAAGCTCCTGGGGCTACTGCCCCCTGCTCTCTGAGACCACAGAGGTTTGAGAGCCCTGAGAGGCATGAGGCCTGGGTCTCATCCCTGACTACTGTCAGTGGCCACTATGACTTGCTGTCTGTCTGTTGGGACACACCTGTGAGCAAGTTAAAGTTAGATGCGGCACAGGTGGTGCCCACAGGTGAAGAAAAGGGTTCCCCATGGATAGGCTTGGTGGACCCTGAGAGTATTGGCAGACAAATTGAAATGAGTTCAAATTGGCGTAGAACTGGAATATGCCCCTGCTGTTGCGGGCCAGGTCCAGGTTCTATCGCCCAAAGCAGGAAAGCCCATCAAGGTAGTAAATGGTCTACCCTGAGTTTTGGCTGGAAGGGGGTTGTGTTGGACTTGGCCCTTTTTGCAGGGTCATCCCTGAACTTTGTGCCTTCCTCCTGTATTTTGTCTGACCTGTTTTTATCGGTTTAATGACTCTGGGCACTTTACCACTGCTGATCAGTGCTAAAGTGCATATGCTCTCCCTATTATACATTAATGTATGTATTAGTGATTCCATGGTTGGCTGGTTTGGTTTACTTGTCAGACCCTAGTACAGTACACTGAGAGTGCCCAGGGCTTGTAAATCCAAATGCTGCTAGTGGGTTGGCAGCACTGGATGTGCCACCCACAGAAGCAGCCTTGTAAAATGTGTCTGTCTGTTATTGCAGAGCCTGCGTGCAGTCTGGTACTGTCATGCTGACTGGGCAGGTGCACTCACTTGCAAGTCCCTAAACCTTCCCTTTTCTTCATATCAGTCCCCCCTATGGTAGGCCCAAGGGCAGGGTGCATTGTAAGTGTAAGGCAGGACATGCCCTGATGTATGTGGCATGTCCTAATAGTGAATTACAGCCATTTTCATTTTTCACTATTGCAATGCGTCCTGTTCTCCAAAGGCCAGAATGGGCTGTTAGAATCATTACATTTTCAGCGCTTAATTTGTAAAATATGAAGTCCAGGGGCCTCATTTATGAAAAGTGACGGATCGCTGCGTGAAAACAGCGATGCGTCACTTTTCACTGCGCACTCCTTGCCACACCAATGATGCGTCATATTTAATGTATGACGCATCATGTCGCAAGGACTTACAGATACGTCAGTATTTCTGACGCATCTGTAAGCGCAAAAGTGACGCATTGCTGGAGTGTGTCACAAAAGTGACGCAACTCCAGCAATGCGTCGTTTCACATGGGGAAAGCCCTATGTGAAAGGGCTTGCGTCAGTCTTACGCCTGCTGTGAGGCAGGCGCAAGATTTTGACGCAATAGCATCCTAAAAGTGACGCAGTGAAATCTCATAGATTTCACTGCGTCACTATTACGAGGCTTTTTGCGGGGGAATGCCCCCTCTGCATACATTATACTTGACGCAGGTATAATGTGGCGCAGGGGTTTAAAAAGTGACGCATCTACCTAGATGCGTCACTTTTTAAATATGGCGCAACAAGGCGCATTTTGTGTGCCACTGGTGCGTCACAAAAAGTGACGCACCGGCGGCGCAAAACTGACGCAAGGCCTCATAAATAAGGGCCCAGGTGCTCAAATATTTGTTGGAGGCCACACCCACTTCCCCCCTGGCTCCACCCACTTCCCCCACAGTGCGCCCTTACCCCTCTGTTCCCTCCACCAGACCTGCAAATGCCCTTACACCTCCCTCCCTCCTCCTGTCTTCACACACCTGCTCACTTTCCCCTCTTGCGCTCAGCCTCTATCATAAAAGCTCTAACCCCCACCCCCTTCTGATGTCTTCAAGGCCTGCACACTCACCCTCTTCTACTTCCAATCCCCATCTCTTCTGATCTCTCCTTGAGGCCTCCTCCCCTCTCAGACATGAGCATGACCAACCCTCTCCCCCATGTCAAGTTCTCGCCCGGCTGTCCCCTACTTTCCTTCGGGTCTTTTCGCTATGCCTGACACCTCCCCATCCTACACGCCCTTCCAACTCCATACCTCTGGCAGGCCTACACACTTGCTTATCTCTTCTGCTTTCTAAACATAGACTCGTCCCTCTTTCCTGCTGTCTCCTACAGGGCTTAGCACCCACTCCCTTCTGGTCTCCAGTCTCCAGTACTAGACTGACATGGACCGACCCCACACGCCCTTCTGTACTCTTCCCCAGGCGGACATCACCTGCTCTCCTCAGCCCTCTCCAGGCAGGCCTCCAAACCACTATCTGTCCTGCGCGCTCCTCTGTCCATGCTGGGGGGTTATCCAGGCCGGCCCACCCCCGCTTTTCAAACTTCTGTAGGAACGCACTGCACACCCCCTGCAGGGAGGTGCCCCAATGTGAATTTAAGTCACTGCCTCATTCTAAAGACTAACTACTCACAAGCAAGTACATCATGTACCAGAACATGCCCACCAACAAACCTTTGACCCCCACTGACCCTCAAACTCCCCAGGGAGGCTGTATCCAGGGAGTGTTGTACATAGAAGAGTGCGTAACTTGGGGCACTGGAAATCAGGGACAAGTGAGACTTGATTTTGGCTGCACACTGTTTGTGTCACATGTATGTGACCAGAATGATTCTTTGCGCTGTGTCGATTCAATACACACTGTGCCCCACCTGACGCCTGTGGCATGATTGCCGGGGCCTCTCTGAGCCAGTAAAAGCAGCATTGGATTTTATTTACTGACTGTCTGCACCACGGACCGTGCAAATCATATTTCCTGAAAGAATATCACACTTTTTTAAAATCCATTTGGGCTTTCGAGTTTTTTTAAAATTTCTTTTGAGCACTGCCAGCCAAGTAAAAGTAAGTATACACTTTGGTAAACAGGGGTTTGTAACGTTTGTAATGATGGACAGGCAGCAGGTGTGCTGAGTAAACAGGTGTTTATTTAAATCACAGGATTATCTTATCCGAGGAGCGCCGGCCGGCGCTCTATTCCGTGCAGTTCTCCGAGCGCTCTGGATGCGCGCGCATCCGGCGCCAACATGGCCGCCGCACGTCACGTAAGCGTGACGTGCATAGACTAGACAGCTACATATCTCCCCCTTTTACCAATGTCTTAAATAGTCACTTACTCCTCGTTGTCCAGCTCAAAGTCTCGAAATCTGGAGGGTCTTACCACTTGCCTTCCACTCCTGGTTACTCTACCAGTGTTCTCTTGAGTGCCTTGTAACTGCGTTCCGATTCCTTCCATGTCTTCACTTACTGCTCCATCACCGTTAGTATTTTCTCCCATCTGGTTCCTCTCAGCTTCTTGATTCTCAATCACTTCTCCACCTTCTCGCGCTCTCGCTGCACTTGCTCCATCGCTTTGCTCACTTCCCCTTTGCCCACTTTCTACGTTCAATTCATCCATGTCTTCACTTCCCGTTCCAGTTCTTTCCCACCTCAGTACCTTGTTGCACCGGGCCATGCGGTCCTGTGACCACACATTTCCGTCGCTCAGCAGGGCCGCCCGATCATATACTTCCTTGACTTGCATCGGCTTGCTATACTTGCTGTCTCCTTTCTTTTGTAGAGTGGCTAACTTTACTCTCACCCACTCTCCCTTCTCCAGGCCAGTCTCTTTCACATTCCTCCGTTTGTTGTAGTGGTCCGTGTAGATTGTTTGTGCTCTTTCCAGATTTGCCCTTACCACTGCAGGGGACCACTCACTGGTTATCACCTTTTCCTTCCAGATCCTGTTGTCATGCGTGAAGGGTTCACGTCCTCTCAATATTTGAAACGGGCTGTACCCCGTGCTTGTGGGAGTTATTCTGTAGGCCCACACCATGTTCTCTATTGCCTTTTCCCAGTCTTTGTTGCTGGATATGGCCGCTTGTATGGCTCCCATCACTACCCTGTCAAATCGTTCAACTAGGCCATTTCCGGCTGGGTGGTAAATTGCCGTGTGTCTGCTGGTGATGCCATTTCTTACCATGAATTGTTTCCATCTTTCCGACGTGAATTGTGGCCCGTTGTCGCTTAAGATGGACTTGGGGATTCCTTCCCTTGTGAACGTTTCAGACAAAAACTTCAAAATTTTCTCAGTGTCCATGGATTCGCTCACCTTTAGCTCTGGCCACTTGGAGTAACGATCTATGAGGACACACACATATTTCTGCGTGCCCTGGTCATCTAGCACAGGTCCTAAGATGTCTATGGACAGCTCTTCCCACGGGTTGGAGGGATTGTCGAATTTCCCAAGAGCTGGGCGTAGTGGTCTCAGTGTTTTGTCAGCTCCTTGACATTGTGGACACTCCCTGACGTGCCTCTCTGCCCTTATGTCCATACCTGGCCACCAGTAATTTTGTTTCGATCTGGCCTTGAGTTTTCCTATGCCCAAATGGCCTTCATGTAATAAGTCCAATAACTTTTTGATGAGGTTCCTCGGGGGGATCATGTCTCCTCTGTAGATGAATATCCCCTTGTCTCCTACTGACAGTTCCTCCTTCACTTCATGGTATGGCCTAAGGTTCGTCTTCACGTTTCTCTTGTCTGGCCATCCTTGTATGATGTGCGCCTTCACTTCCTTGATGTCGGTATCTTCTTCATATGCTTCAGCCCATTCTTGTTGGCTTATTAGTCTCTCTTGGTCTTCTATCAGAGCTACCATCTCTCCTCTGTCTGCAGGGTCTTCCTCTCCAGGTTCCATGGCCGCTGCTCTACTCAAGTAGTCCGCTACTCGGTTCTTGTTCCCTGGGATGTACTCCACATCGTACCTGAATTCTAGCAACTTCAAGGACATTTTGGATATCCTGGGTGTGGCGCTGGCATGTCCACACGATGTTAATACTTTCACCAACGGCTTGTGATCTGTCTTGAGCAGGAATCGGGTACCCCACAAGAATTGCCGGAACCTCGACATGGCTCACACCACCGCTAGCATCTCCTTCTCGATGACGCTGTATTTGCTCTCGGTATCCGTCAATGCCCTGGATGCGAAGCTGATGGTCTCCATGTCCCCTCTTCCTCGGTCTTGCATCAGTACCGCGCCTAGCCCTTTGTCACTGGCGTCGGTGGTGAGCACCGTGGTGCCCTGTGGGTCGTACCCCTTGAGCGGTATGGCTTCTGAGATCTCCTTTTTGATTGTTTCAAACTCTACTTGGGCTTCCGGTGTCCACTGAAACGCCGTGCTCTCTCTGGTCAGCAACCTCATGTTGTAGGTCTTTGAGGCAAAGTGTATCACAAACTTACTATAGTACTCCGCCATTCCCAAGAACGACCTTACTTCTTCCTTGTTCTTGGGGGGCGGTGCTTCAGCGATGGCCCTTACATTTTCTGCCTTTGGTGTGACCCCTTGTTGTCCAATTTCATGGCCTAGGTATGTCACCGATTGCAGGCCCAACCGACACTTAGACCATTCCGCCGTAAGGCCTTTGGCTTCCAGCGTTTGTAGTACTTTATCCAGCTTCCGGTCATGATCCATTCTATCACACCCCATCACTAGGATGTCGTCCTGGAAATATTGGACGCCCTCACAGTCTCTGAATAGTTGGTGCATCATCTTCTGAAAGACTGCAGCCGCCGAGGCCAGTCCGAACGGCATTCGACAGAACCTATAGCATCCAAACGGGGTGATGAAGGATGTGAGGCTTTTGCTGTCCGGATGCAGTGCTATTTGGTGGTAGGCCGAGGTCAAATCGATAGTGGAGTACCACTTCACTCCTCTAGTCTTGGCTAGCATCTCTTCGATTCTGGGAAGGGGGAATTTCTCCACGACGATGTTTTTGTTCAGTTCTCTCAGGTACACACAGAGCCTGACCTTCCCGTTGGGCTTCATTACGACAACTAGGGGCGCCAGCCATTCCGCGCAGGTGATTGGTTCTATTATGCCCTTCCTCTCCAACTCCTGGAGTTCCGTCTGGACTGCTTCTCTCACTGCTATGGGCACGTTTCTCACCTTGTGTGCAACTGGGATGGCTCCTTCCTTAAGCACAATCTTATGTTGGAACTTTTCCATTCTGCCCACCGTGCCCCCGAACACCTTCGGGTAGTTCTTCTTCCATCTGTCCATGTCCGGCCATTCCTCCTGTTCTGTGAGTAGGATTTGTTCCTTCCCTCCGGGGTCTAGTTTTATCCCCAGGTCACCCTGGTCTAACCATCCGAGGACGGAGGGCCCTTTTTCCGCGACGTATAGTTTGCACCATGCAGATCGGCCACTGAACTCAAACAACAGGCGTCGGAATCCCAGCATGGGGATGCGATCACCATTGTAGGTGACCGGACGAATGTCTAGTTTCTCCAGTTCTGGGCCCAGCTGGGGCTGGAACTCTACTTCCCATACTGCCCGTTGAATAATGGTAAATGGAGATCCGGTGTCTGCCACCACTGTGATGGTGATGCCGCCCATGGACATGTCTAGGACCGGTTTGGTCGATCTTTTCCCGTCCACGCTTAGTACCTGGTCATATATGCATAAGACGGTGACCACTTCTTCTTCTGTGACTTCCTCCTGGTCATCTTCATCTTGATCGACATATTTCACCATCCCCTTTTGTTGTTTCTTTCGGCACACCTTCTCGTAATGGCCTATGATGCCACAGTGTAGACATTTGGCTCGAAATGCCGGACACCTTCTATCGTGTGCTTCATGTGACCAACTTCCACACCTGTAGCACGTTTTCTTGCTTTCATTGTTCGCCTGCTTCCCTTGCCATCTGTTGGTTCCTTTGGTCACTGGTGTCCTGCTTCTTTGGTCCTTGCGGTGTTCCTCTTCTTGTATTCTGTTCACCATCGTCGGGGCGGCCACTTCTTTCTTGGTTGCGTTTGCGCACCGCCGTGCGAGTTCTGACCTCTTCACGATAACCAATACGTCTTTAAGTGTGGTGTCGCCGCTCGCCCACAGCTTGTCTTGTACATTTGCGCTCGTGGTGTGCATGACAATCTGGTCTTTGATGAACTCGTCCTCCCATAGTGCGTATTTGCACGTGGCCGCCAGTTTCCTCAGGGCCGCTACGTATTCTTCGATAGTTTCTCCCACCTTTTGTTTCCTTTGCTGGAAATTGTATCTGTCCACTGAGACGCAGATGGTGGGACGATAGCGTTCATCCAGGTCTTCCACTGCATGTGCATACACATCGTCGTCGGTGTCTTCTCTCTTTTTCGGTACCAAACTTTTGTAGATTCTGAGTCCCTCCGGACCCAGATTCAGCAACAGAATCCGTTTCTTTCTTTGGGGGGTGAATTTTTCTTCGTTTTCGTCCTCCAAGACCCCTATGAAATTGTCTATGTATTCTTTCCAGTCCTCCCACTTCATCAGTGGTTCCCCGGGTTTCGGTAGGAATTGTACTGGCGCTATTGCGTACCCCGCCGGTGTGCTCATCTTCACTTCCCTGGTGCCTGTTACGTCGGAGCTTTTGCCGGTGGGGCTGCCTGGGGTGTTGTCCTTGAACCCTGTGCTTGTGTCTTCCTGGGGCCTCTTGGTGCTGGTCCCCCCCTTCTCCTCTTTGGTAGCCAGCGCTACACTTCCCTGGCTTCGGTTATCAGGAATGCCCCACGTGTGTGCTGTGGCTTGTGGGGTGGTTGCGCGGCTGCTCTGGCCTATATGCCGCTTCTGTGCTTATCTGTGGCTCTGCCACGCTCCTCGGATTCCCCCCCGTACCTCTGATGTGTCTGGGTGGGTCAAATGGCTGTGTCCGGGTCCTTCTGTGCCTCGTGGCTGCCACGTGGGGCCGACGATTCTATTTGTCTTCTTTATGGTCGTGTGGGTGGTCTTCCCGACCTCGTCGCCACTGTAACGTTTGTAATGATGGACAGGCAGCAGGTGTGCTGAGTAAACAGGTGTTTATTTAAATCACAGGATTATCTTATCCGAGGAGCGCCGGCCGGCGCTCTATTCCGTGCAGTTCTCCGAGCGCTCTGGATGCGCGCGCATCCGGCGCCAACATGGCCGCCGCACGTCACGTAAGCGTGACGTGCATAGACTAGACCGCTACAGGGTTAAATTAAGGGCAAGGCCCTGCGCTTCCGGCAGCCTTAAAGCATAGCCCCGCCCGATGCCAGTAACAAGATTGTGGGGCCTCAGCCTCGGTTCAGATGACTGTCACCTCGAGCCAGTAAAAGCGGCAGCATTGTTTTTTTTAAATTACTTACTGCTGTTACTGGTGTTGGCGCTGACTTATTCAGAGGCCTGCTCCTCCTTCAAAGTGCCCGCCTCGACGTCACGCTAACTGGTGCTGGTGACTGATCCAGTGCGTGTGTACTGGTGTGTGGTCCACTGTCCCTGGAATGAAAAAAGTTTACGCACGGCACGCTGCGCCGCAGCCCCCTACCCTATACAACCAAATACAGCCCAATCAGTGACCCGTCCACCACCTGCAACACTGAATGCAAATAATTTGCATCATGGCTAAGGATCTATCGGGCTCGCTCTCTCAGCGGCCTGCAGACAAAACACTCTTCATCACCGACGGAAGATTCTGGAGACTGAAATGAGCAACACTGCAGTAAGGCAATTTTATTTAATATACTTTGGCCATGACGTGCAGACTGCAGTGCAGTCATGCTGTTGATGTAGTTTGGCAGTCAGTGGCAGTATAGACCCGGCCCTGATAAAAAGTGCCGGTGCTGAGAACCGGATAGCACCGGCACAAATTGAGCACTGCATTTTATACTCCTAACTGACTCAGAGAACATGGTAGAAATTCAAGTTTAGTATGCCTGAACTCAGAATGATAAAATACATCTTTTAGTAAAGTTGGTTTTAACATTCTGGGCCATATGTAGGTGGCCAAATACTGATCGGTAACACCGAAAATGGGTCATTTTCGGTGTTACCGACAAATATTTAGCCATGTGAGATGTACGTAATACCGAATTGATTCGATAATAACGAATCGGTAAAAAACAGAAGTTACAGACTTGAAATTACCGAAACAATGAATACCGAATCGGTAAAAACCCCAAAAATGCTATGTAGCAAACCTCGGTAATAACGAATCGGTATTTAGCACGTTTCTGGAGCATGTGGTAATCAGGAGCAGTCTATATAAACAGACCCAAAATGCATCAGTGTGAACACAATGGCAGGCCTCTATCTCATTGCAAGGCGGCTACGCCTGAGAGCAGCAGGAATGAGGATCTGGAGACGTGAGGAGCGGGTGTACAGATTACGCATCACTTTGTTCCAATTGACAGACCCAGAAATACATGAGAGATACAGATTGCACCCAGACACCATCCTGGAGCTAATACGGGACCTAAGACCCTATCTGGAGCATCAGACGCCAAGGGCCCACGCAATCCCCACCCATGTCCAGGTACTCTGCTGCCTGCACCTCCTTGCATCAGGAAGTTTCCAGGGTGTGATAGCAGCAGTGGGTGGAGTGTCACAGAGCTGTCTATCGCGTTTCTTCAAGACCTTTCTGGACGCCATGATGGACAGAATGGAACATTACATTTCCTTCCCCAGTACACAGGTGGAGCTGCAGAGAACCAAGTTGGAGTTCTATCAAATTGCCCATTTCCCCCACGTGATCGGCTGCATCGATGGGACCCATATTCCCATCTGCAGCAAGTGAATACATTTACAGAAACCGCAAATCCACCCACTCAATCAATGTGCAGGTGATCTGCAATGCCAAACACATTATAACAGACATCGTGGCAAAATACCCCAGGAGTAGCCACGATGCTTACATCTTCAGGAACAGTGGCATACATACACGTCTGCTTGCTGGTGAATTTGCCGACGGATACATATTAGGTAAGTAAATGTCACACACCCTGATGTACACCCTGGCACAAGCTGTTGGTCACACCAATCAATGCCACTTACTTCTGTTCATAGGTGACAGCGCATATGCCCTCCGGCCGTATCTACTCACACCATATCTGAACCCAACCACCCGAAGGGAGAGGAGATACAATGTGGCACATAGGAGCACACGCAACGTGGTGGAGCGCACTTTTGGTTTGCTCAAAAGCAGATTCCGTTGCCTCCACAAAACAGGAGGTGCGCGTCTGTACAGCCCCATCAAATGTTGCAAGATAATTGCTACGTGTGCAATGCTACACAATCTGGCCACTAAAAAAGGAACAGCAGTGGAACTAACTGAGTCAGAGGACGAGGACGAGGACAACCCTCAGCCAGAGCCCAGCGCGGCTGGTGCTGCTATTGAACATGATGGGAGACAGAGACGGGCAGAGATTACATCAAACTATTTCTGAGTGAGTAACAACACTGAGGCATTTCAAATTACATGTAGAGGTGTTTATTTGGCACACTTCCAGCATTGTGAGCATTGTCCAATTGGACATGGGTTACATCACCCATCACATGCATGTAGACAGCCATTGTCCTTCACTTCTTGCGTCCCCGTGCTGCACGTGCACGTTCCCCATCGACACTGTCTTGTGAGTTGGACTGTTCCTGTGCTGGGACGTTTCGTCCACTACGCCTCCTGCACTCGGTGGGTGAGGGTGTAATGCTACCACGGCTGGTAGCCTCCTCACTGTCCCCCCCCCTTCCATATTGGAGGCCTTGGCATTCTGCATGAGCTCTAGCACTGAGGTCATGGGCACCATCCCCCTGGCCACATCCCTGCTGCAATGCGCCATCTCCTCCTGCATGGCGATGGACTGGCGACACATCAGTGATGTCGTAGTGGGCAGCCGGTTCACCGAATTGGTATAGTCCTGGAGTCTCAGTCTCTCCCGGCGCATGCCAACACGGTCCTGCTCCAGCTGGCTGCAGAGGTTGTCCACCGAGGTAGCTACCCTCTCCATCCCTGCAGACAAATTCTCCCCCATGGCACTGATGCCCTTCTCCATCTTGTGCATATGTCTGTTAATGTTTGCCACCTCCCTGTGAATTGACTTCATCTCCCTCCATTGCAGGCGCTGGACCTTCAGCATGGTGCCTTCCAGTCCAGCAAACACACTGTCACCCTGCTCAGATGCCACTGGACTGTCCGGCCTTGCCCTGCGGCGGCGTGATGAGATGTGGGCGCCCTCGGATGCAGAACCAGCCCGCTCCCTGTTGGATCTATCTCCGATAGGACTTTGTTCGCCCTGTCTGCCCTCCTCCTCCTCCAACTCCTCCATCTGCTGGAGGGTGATCACGGCATGCCTCCTGCCTGACTGTGGTGGTGGTGGTGGTGTTGGTGGTGGTGTTGGTGAACGTCGCAGTGGTGACTGAGTGAGAGGGGATTGCGGCCCTCCCTGGCGCTGTGGTGATGGCTGTAGTGGAGGATTGGCTGGCTGCGATGGCGCAGAGCTGGTGTTCCCTGCAGGCATGCTGTCTTCATCCTGTTGACTCCCCTCTGGCCTGGCTGACCTGCCTCTGCTGCCCTCAGCTGCACTGCGAGATGACTCGCCTGTAATGACACAAATGTAAATATACTCAATCCTCTGTCTGCAATGCCATTGCATTAAAGTACATGCCAACAGTGCACAGTGGTTGTCCTGACCTATCCAAATCTTTTACCATGCTATTGTGTTAGCTGCCCTGACAGTCCTGATCATGATCATGAGTTCACACTGACTACATCACCCAGAATGCATTGCAGGTAACCAGTAAGACATGGTGTGGTTTGGGAGCACTTTTACCACTATACCTGCCTCGCGCAGCTCCGGTCGCTCCCCCAGGCTCCCTGAACTCTGGGTATCGTAGCGCTAGCTTCCTGATTGCACCCTTGGCATTTTTGCTCCGCATTTTGATTTACATTCTCTCATGCTGATTACCTTTGAAACTGCGCGATTTTGAAAGCTAATTGCATATTGCCTGCAGCGCTTGTGCCTATTGTTGTGTCAGCCCGCTTTCAAGTTTAACTGTGCCTCTGCCCACTTGCACGTTTCTTTTTCCCTGGCTGCCGATCTTAAAATATTTGCTGTGATTTACTTCCGGCCATTTTGTTTGTTGTTCTGCCTGCCAGCCCGCCCCTTCACCACGATCACACCTCCCTGCAGCCCCTCCCTCGCTCCGCCCCCTCTTCTCTCCATTTATGTCTGATGTCCCCACGCGCAGCGTCCACGCGCTACGGCCGCCCCGAAGGTGCGCCAAAGGTAAGCCCGTCTACGCCCATCCGCGCCTGGACCGCGCCCAGTGCCAGAGCCCCTGGTCCTCGTAATGTCCACCCCTCCCGCATTTCTTGCGATGCCACCACCCTCCTAGCCCTTAACCCCGGCCGCTCCCCCAACTGCGTCCAAGTCGCTCCCGGACACACCCATGGACCCTTTTCCTGCAACTCCTGCAAGTTCGACGGCACCAAGAACAACTCCTCATCTACGAACACACAACAGATATCCGACCCCAACCACCTACAATGCATCCTGCTCAACACCCGCTCGGTCCACAGGCACGCCATTGACCTATGGAATCTACTAGACACCATCTCTCCGGACGTCGCCTTCCTAACAGAAACATGGATGAACGCCTCATCAGCCCCAGACATCACCATTGCCATCCCGGAAGACTATAAGATCATTTGCAAGGACCGTACCGGCCACACAGGAGGAGGCATCGCTATCGTCCATAAGAAATCCATCCGCATCTCAACAAGCTCAGACGTCAACCTCGCCAACTCTGAACACCTTCACTTCCAGATCCACATCGACCCCAAGACCACACTCAGAGGCACCCTCCTTTACAGGCCACCAGGACCCCGCGCACAATTCAGTGAAGACATCACGGACTTCATCACTCCACACTCGCTCCCCTCCGAGGATTACATCCTTTTGGGAGACCTCAACTTTCACCTTGAAAAGAACAACGACCGCAACACCACCACCCTCCTGGACAACCTCGCCAACCTCGGACTTAAACAACTTGTCACTACCCCCACCCACATCGCAGGTCACACACTCGACCCTATCCTCACCTCCAGCAAACATGTCTCCTTCAGCCACACCACAGCTCTCCTCTGGACGGACCACAGCTGCGTTCACTTTACCTACAACAAGACCACAACCAACAACCACCCTCAACCCACTCTGCAAAGAAACTGGAACAAAATCACCATCGACCAAATCTCCTCATCGCTTCTTCAAAACCCCCCTACCCACTCCACAAACCCCGACCAAGCAGCCATTAACCTCACCCAATGGCTATCCAACAGCGCAGACATCCTAGCACCTCTAAAAAAACGACAAATCAAACTAGGCAGCAAGAAGGCCTCCTGGTTCAACGATGATCTTAAGAAATCCAAGAAACTCTGTCGCTCCCTTGAGAAGGCCTGGAAAAAAGACCCAACCACCAGCACCAAAGACGCCTTCAAAAACGCCACCCGCATACACCACCAACTGATCCGGAATGCCAAGAAAGCCTCTTTCAAGGACCGACTAGATAACAACGCCCACAACAGCAAGGAATTATTCAACATCATCAAGGAATTTACCAACCCCTCAGCCAACTCCAACGACATCACCCCCTCTCAAGCCCTCTGCGACTCCCTAGCTTCATTCTTCTACAACAAAATTGCAGACATCCACAACAGCTTCGACAACCGACCCAAAGACCAACCCACCCAACCCCCTGCAGGACCCCCACCCCCCCTGAACATCCTCAATAACTGGAAGCCAATCTCCACTGAGGACACCATCCGTCTGATGAACTCTATCCACTCAGGATCCCCCACAGACCCATGCCCTCACCACATCTTTAACAAAGCAGACTCCATTATAGCACCGCACCTCCGAGACATCATCAACTGCTCCCTCAACTCCGCAACCTTCCCGGAAAGCTGGAAACACGCAGAACTCAGCGCCCTCCTGAAGAAACCCACAGCTGACCCCACCGAACTCAAAAACTACCGCCCCATCTCGCTCCTCCCCCTCCCCGCCAAAGTCATTGAGAAAGCTGTCAACAACCAGCTCGCCGCCTTCCTCGAAACCAACAAATCCCTCGACTCCTCACAGTCCGGCTTCCGAGCCAAACACAGCACTGAGACCGCACTCATCGCAGCAACAGACGACATTCGAACACTACTGGACAATGGAGACACAGTCGCCCTCATCCTCCTCGACCTCTCCGCAGCCTTCGACACAGTCTGTCATAGCACCCTTTTACAACGCCTCAGAAACGTCGGAATCCATGGAAAAGCACTGGAATGGATCACCTCGTTCCTCACCGGAAGAACCCAGAGAGTCCGCCTTCCACCATTCAAGTCAGAGGCCACTGAAGTCATCTGCGGCGTACCACAAGGATCTTCACTCAGCCCCACCCTCTTCAACGTATACATGAGCCCCCTCGCGGCCATCGCACGCCAACACAACCTCAACATCATCTCCTACGCCGACGACACTCAACTGATCCTATCACTCACCAGAGACCCTAACACTGCCAAAACCAACCTGCATGAAGGAATGAAAGAAGTAGCCGAATGGATGAAGCACAGCCGTCTGAAACTGAACTCAGACAAAACAGAAGTCCTCATCCTAGGCACCTCCCCCTCCGCCTGGGATGACTCTTGGTGGCCAGAGGCCCTTGGAAAAGCACCCATCCCGACGGACCACGCACGGAACCTGGGCGTCATCCTGGATTCCTCACTCTCGATGAACAGACAAGTCAACGCCGTTTCTTCATCTTGCTTCAACATTCTTCGCATGCTCAAAAAAACATTTCGCTGGATCCCCACCGAAACTAGAAAAACAGTCACCCACGCTCTGGTCACGAGTCAACTGGACTACGGAAACACCCTCTACGCCGGTACCACCGCAAAACTCCAGAAAAAACTCCAACGCATCCAGAACGCTTCAGCCAGGCTCATATTAGACATCCCGCGTAAAGAACACATCTCTGGTCACCTGAAAAACCTCCACTGGCTCCCCGTCAATAAGAGGATTACTTTCCGGCTCCTAACCCACGCACACAAAGCACTCTACGAAATCGGACCCGAATGCCTCAACACACGACTGTCCTTCTACACCCCCCCCCGCCAGCTACGATCCTCCAACCAAGCCCTTGCCACTGTTCCTCGCATCAACAAAACCACTATGGGAGGTAGATCCTTCTCCTACCTGGCAGCTAAAACCTGGAACTCACTTCCCACTCACCTTCGCCTTACTCAGAACCACCTAGCATTCAGAAAGCAACTCAAAACGTGGATATTTGACAAGTAACTCCCCACCCTTCTTCAAGCGCCTTGAGACCCTCTGGGTATGTAGCGCGCTATATAAATTTATTGACTTGACTTGACTTGACTTGGGGGTTGGGGGTTGGGGAGGGGGTAGGGCAGCATGCTGGGCATGCTTCTTACCTTGTTTTCTAGCTGCTCTGGCGGAGCTGTCGGCGTCTCCCACGCCACTCACACTCTCCCGGTGGATGGTGGACTCCACCATCTGTTCCAGTGGTGTTGGTACTGGGGCTCGATTTTTTTCCTCCTCCAGTTTTCCCTGCCAGCCTACGTCTCTCTGCCATCCTCAGTTTTGCTGTTTTTCTGAGGTCGTACCACCTCTTTCTGATGTCCTCTATGGTGCGCAGGGTCACACCTATGGCATTGATCTTGTCCCGAATGCCACACCATATTTGCCTCTTCTGTGCCTCTGGCACTTGATGGGACTGGGCTCCAAACAGCTTGTGGTACTCTTGGCTGACATCCTGGATCAGGATCTCAAGCTCCTTGTCGCTGAACTTGAGTTTTCTTTTTCTTTCACCTCCCTCCTTCTCCCTGTCCTGGCTTGCCATTTCAATGTTTGTTCAGTACTTTTTCTTCCTTTATTGTGGCTGTGTTGCTGCTGGCTCCTCAGCTCTCCTGCCTGCCTGCCTGCCTCACAGTGAGCTCCAGGCCCTGTGCACCTGGCTGGGTGTGGCAACTTCCTGTTTGGGAAGTAATTGGGTGTATCAGGATTGGCTGATTCACCAAAACGCTATTTTTTAAATTACCGATTCGGTATTTCCGATTTCGGTAATGGATTCGGTAACACCGAATCGGTAATAGCCTTTCGGTATTTATTTTTATTACCGATCTGTTCACAATCGGTATTTAATACCGATTTGCAACGAATCGGTAATGTTTAACAAATTTTTACCTACATCACGTTTACCTAATTCTTAATACCGATTCGGTATAATTCGGTATTAAGGATTCGGTATTCGCGATTTACCTACATATGGCCCTCTGTGTTTGCAAATACCACTTTTAAAAAGTAGGTATTTGCTTGCCTAACCTTTCAAGCCTGCCTCTGCTAGGTTGTGTATTCCTTTGTCTGGAGTTTGAGTGATAGGGCTGGGGGATTCCAGGATACAGAATGAGTCAGCCCAATGGTGAATAGAGAGATCTGCATCTAGATGGGTGGGAGGAGTTGCACCTGTGACCTGAAGGAGTCATGCTCAAAGAATGCTTCAGAACCGGTTTGAACTGGGCAAAGGCCCCTCTCCCCTCAGAGAACAACTGATTTTTGGGTATAAATATTGGGACCCTGATCCCATGAAATTAGATCACTTTTTGACTACAAGAAGAAACCGTTACTGAGGAGAGGAACCTGAAGAAACTGAGGAGAGACTATTCCCAAGCTGAAGTGCTGCTTGGGGATTGACTTGCAGTGGTTGCCTTACTGCCAAAGGAAGGAGAAAGGAACTTTGTGTACTTTGCTTTCAACTTGTGAAGGATCTCCAAGGGCTTGGAAAAGAGCTTGCCTCCTGCTGAAGTCTCAGGGACAACAGACTTCAACCCCCAGCTCCCCAGAGTTCTTGTGGAAGTGCCTGCTGCTGTGTTGGGCCTTCTGAGGAACTGTGTGTCACAAGGAGCTGGAAGCACGACTCAACGAGAAGAAGCGTGTCGCCATCGCTGTGCCTGCCGTTGTAACTCCGAAGGAGGGTGTCGTCGCTGGAACTGTTGCACTGCAACGCATTGGAGAGAAGCGTGCCGCAGCGAAGAGGAAGCGTGTCACTGTCACTGCTGCTGCCGCCGCAACTCCGAAGGAGGGTGTTGCCGCTGTAGTTGTCGCACTGCACCGCATCAGGAGAAGAATCTAGCAACGAGGTCGGAGCGTGTCGCCATCGCTGTGCCTGCCGTCGCAACTCCGAAGGAGGGTGTCACCGCTGGAACTGTTGCACTGCACCGCATCGAAGAAGAGCACCTCGCATCCCCGAGAAGCACGCCGCCGTCGTAGCTGCTGCCATCGCATCTTGGATTTTGCAGCTGTAGTTGGCGCATCGTGCGGAAGCTTCACGCATCGTGGGAGAAGAGCGTCGCCGCTCGAGCTGCTGCCGTCGCATCGTAAGGGTGTCGCCACTGCAGTCCACGCTTCGAACCAAGAACTTCTCGCATCCCGAGAAGCGTGCCGCATCTGGAAGATCTTCACGTCTTTATTTCTTTGCACCTGAACTTTGCCGCATTTCCCTCGCTGCGACATTGCTTGTCGTGGAAGAGCAACGCAACCTAAGATACATTGACACAAAGTGTTGCATCTAAGAACTGAACTGAACTAAGCTTAACCTACCATCTTAAAGTAACAGTATTGTGTATTTTTGTTGTTTATGGTCTTGTGGTAACTCTATATAAAGTATACTTATTTTGTTATATAAAACCTGTGTGCTTGTCATCTGTAGTGTTGTCACTGGGTTACTGTATGTGGTCACAAATGCTTAACTTACAACGCCTCTGAAGTAAAGCCTGTCTGCGCGTGCCAAGCTACCAAGGGGGTGAGCAGGGGTTATTTTAGGAGTGTAATCCCCTTGTCCTGACTAGTGGCGAGGGTCCCTATTTGTCACAAGTACCTACCTGTGCCAACTAGAGACCCCCAAATCTAACAACAACCTTTATAGAAAGGTATCCTAGTGGTAGCTGTGGAGAGCAGCCTTCAGGCTAAGTCTTGAAGGAATGTAAAGCAGCTTGTTTTACCAGTCTATAATCACTTGAATAATCAAATGAAAGTACACCACACAAGGTATATAGAGAGAAATGTACTTTATTCGCTAACATTTCTTTATCATAAAAGCATGTATATCCAAAATTCATATTTAAAAAAAAGCTCGCAATACAGTACAACTTCATAGATCAGACAAGCTAGACATCATAAACCTACGTTAAAAATACATAGAACAGGATCATTAATATAAAAGTTGATAACCATAAAAAGCAGTATATCAAGAGGCAGACCTAGCCGTTACAGAGCTGCTAATTTTCGTTGAGTGCTTTGGTCTTATTAGCCATGCGCAGCCCAGATATTTTGCTACACCACAGACCAATGTGAGGGAAGAGGTGTCAGTTTAAAAAAATCAAAGTGCCACCTGATAATTCTTAGAACTTAGCTTTCTGCAGACAGGCTTGAGCCATTTGGTTCTAGCCATCCTGTAGGCTGGGCAGGCGAAGAGAAAATGGGCGATAGACTCATTAGTAGCTGCGCAGCCTGGACAAAAGGCAGATGATGGATTGCGCCGGTTCCAGGCTGCTGTCAGTTCATTTAACACCATTGCTGCTGGAGTAATTCTCCTCATATGCTGACTTTTTGTTTTCCCATTGTTCATGACGAGCTCATCGTCATAAGCACAGCTCAACCGTGCCTTGAGCAGCAAAGGGGTTAACGGAAGGATCCCAATTCTCAACTTCAAATAGAGTACCTTATCCCTAGGTGTTTGAATGAAATCGAGAAAAGGTTCTGATTTGCGGGCAGGTTTATGCTCCAGAAACTGCTCTGGGAGTTTCCCCTTATTAGGGTTACACATCTCTTCTGCCTGTACCCTTAGCCAATAGGCACTTTTTAAAACCTGCTTGGGTGGCGGAACCTGATTGGCCCAAGCCTCCCCAAACCTCACGTCGGATAAAAGCTGCCTAAGATTAGAGATCCATTTGATCTTGTTTCCTGTGTCTGCTGCTATTAATTTAGTAAGGGTTGCAGCATAGTTGGACAGTTCAGGAGTCCTTCTTACACGTGCCCAAAAAAGTAGGGGACGGAGGCGTGCAATGTCCTTAATAGAGCGCCTTCCCATGTCCTGATATAGGGGCTTCAGTGGTGTGGAGGTTGGGAATGAAACCAAAGCTCTGAAGAACTTATTTTCAGATCTTACAAGTTCAATGGTATTCTCGAAGCCCCATAATTCGGACCCATATAGGGCCGTAGGTAGCACTTTGCCCTCATAGACTGCAAGGGCCCGGCTTCAGGCCTACTTGTGGAAAGTTGTTGCTCTCTTAAGATAGCTCCAGACACCTGTTTATGATTGAGGAGCATCTTGGCCATATGGGAGTTCCACTTCATACAGTTGGAGACCCGAATTCCCAAATAGTCAAAAGACTCAACGGTGTCAAGTGGAGTATCATTGAGAGTAATGCCATTTCTAAAGCGTTTCGACGGTCTTATTGCCATTAGCTTGGTTTTGCTGGTGTTGATTAACCCCTTTGGTGCTCATGACGAGCTCAGCTCGGCATGAGGCACAGTGCTCGTGTGCTCATGACGAGCTGAGCTCGTCATGACCACACCCATTTCTATTAGGGCCCAGCACAGGAGAGGAATATCTCAAGCAGCCAAGGTGTTAACAGCCCTCGAGATTCGCAGAAGAGGCTAAACCTATTTTAAAAATTTTGCAGGCCACCCGGTGTTTTGGAGATCAGGAGGGTGTCGTCGGCGAAAAGGAGGGTTGGGGTTTTCTCCCCTGCCAGAATAGGGGTGTCCGCTTGGTTTTCTCTTAAATGTTCTACCACCCCGTTTACAAATAGAGAGAACAGGGCCGGGCCAGCACACAATCCTGGTGTACCCCCCTGTTCACCACGACCCTCTCCGTCAGCTGCCCCTGTATGCCCTACCTGATTCTAGAACAATTGTCCACTTGGAGGCGTTTGATAAAATCAAGAAGCAGGGGAGGGGTGCCCAGTTCATGCAGAACCTGCCAGAGCCTGGCGCGAAGGACGAGATCAAATGCGGTCTTGAGATCTATGAAGGCCAGTTATAAACTGCCTTTCCCAATAAACACTGTTTTCCAGGTCTCATGAGCAGCCTACTGCCAACCACCGTCTGGATCACATCGATTAAACTTATCGGCCTGTAGTTGGCAGGGTCCTCACTATTCCCCTTTTTATAGATTGTTACTACCTCCGCACCCTTCCATGAATCAGGAACATCATATCCCCTGGCAATCAAGTTCATCAATAACAAAATGAATTGGGCCCATAGCTTCGAATCATGCAGAAGCAGATCTCCAGGAAGACCGTCGGGTCCGGCAGCCTTTCAGGGAGATATACTCTATATTGCTCGGTCTACCTCATGTAGGTCAAAGTACTCGTACGACATGGAAGCCCCTGGGATAGGTATGTAAGTTTCACTCTGGGAGGACAAGGGGCCTTCATCACCCGGTGTAGCGGTTCGAAAAGTGATCATGCCATTGTTGCCCTGTGATGTAATTTGGGATTGGATGAGATCCTTTTCTAAACCCTCTATTGATTAATTCCCAGAACAAGATGGGGTCTTTCTGTTGAGAGGCATGTTTAAGCTCCTGCCAATAAGTCTCGTCCCAATTATGCTTTGCTGCCACTTGTGCCCTAGGGTAGTCCTTTCTTGCTGCTCTGGTTGCCAAGGGATCTTTTTTTCTTACAGCAAGAGATAGGGCCTGCCTCTTCTCCCTACATGTTGATGAATACCAAGGATTTGTGGATCTTGGTGAGCGACTCTTTGTAGCCCTGCTCTCTTGTACAATAAAAAATGATCCTAGCTTGTCTATTGTTTCTTGGTAAAATAAAGGAAAAGTGGATGAATTCTCAGCTTCACCGTAGGTCGTTACAAGCTCCTTAGTCTTTTGGGCAAGGAGTTCTCTGATGTTGTGCAATTTGTGTTCTTGATGGGAAACTTTGTGCCATTTAAGGCATCTATTACAATTTGAAGGGAATACATCTTTTGTCGACATTAGGGGAGTAAATGGAACCTTTTTCGTGGTAAATGACCAACCGTTGTTAATTTGCATACATAAGGGATTGTGCTCACTATCCGAAGGTATGCTTGATAACAATATTGAAAAGATCACCCCATAGTCAAATGTCTAACAAAATATAGTCTATACGGGACGGGGAGCTAATTCTATTGAAGGTGTTTGCCCCGCTCGTGTGCGAACATGTCCTTCCGTTTACAGCTCTTAGATTGTATTCTAATGTTAGGGCATTGATTTGAATAGCCCTCTGAGTCCATTTCTTGATGGGAGCTATATTAAGGATCAGTATAGATCGTTTGATGTCCTCTTCATTAATTCCCAGAAAATCCTCCCTACTCAAAGGTTCGAAAGTGCAGTTGAGGTCCCCGGCTACTATGATGTTGGAGTGAGGCGAGATGCGGGCTAACTCGCACTCCAATGCTGTTATAGTTGCTGATGTTTGGGCGCCGGGAGAACCTCTTGCATAAACATTAAAAAGCTCCATGTTTGTACCGTTAGCTGGCCCTCTAATGGTCAGGTGAAGAATATCTTGAGAAGGAGAAGTATGCATAGTAATGGGCCAATTCAGAGAGATATTGATCCAAATAAGTAGTCCCCCTGAGGGGCGACCCTTGCCTGAGCTTTTTGCTGGAATAAAATACGTAGTATAACCAGATTTATACAGGGGAGCCTGTCTCCTGGAACAAGCAGACGTCGAACTTTTCAATTAACTCGTTCCACTCGGGGAGGAGCAGTTTTTTCTGAAGTCCCGCTATATTCCAGGAAAATAAGTCAAGCACCCTCAAATTGGGCCTATCTACAAAAACTTCACTATCTACAGCACAAGCAAGGGCCCCTACCTGGTCATCATTAGGTCTCTCACCCTTTGACCTTTCTACATAGGTGGGGCTTGAGGTGGAATCGATCTCCCTACATCTGACTCCTATTGGGACAATAGATGTATTCTGCAATGGGTCACCATCTAGTCAGTCAACTGTGTTTAATCCTGACCCTCCTCCCGTCCTCCCTTGTACTTCAAACTCGGGCAACCAGAGTGGGAAACGTATAATCTGGATGGCTGAGTGCTCTGGAGAAGAGGTACAAAATTCCAGAGCCAATAAATTCTCAGCAAGTGGTACATTGGTTAACAACAGCTCAATGCAGTCTAACAATGTGATCCTCCTTACTCAGACCATATCTTCCGGTATTATTGACCTACATCCCCTCACATGGCGCAACCAATGGATTGCTTTATTGCGCAAGTATTCACTGCTTTCGTAGCCTTGCCTGGGGGACCATTTGGGGACTTTGACCATGTAAACTGTTGGCAGGATGCCCCCTAAGGGAGTGTGGTTCCCCTGGGCAATAGGGCTGACCTGGGCGTTCTGGTCAACATTAGGATGGTGATGTCGCTGAAGTCTAACTATACCAGAGGAGGTGCTTTGGGACCCCTGGGGCTTTAGCAGTGTCAGCATAGGATCTTGTGGTGCTGAGCGAAGAGGCCATAGGAGAGGGACCATTATCTTGCATACATAATACAGGATATGGCCTATTACCCATCCCCGGGGAACTCGTGACAGTGGCCTGTTCATTAACGGAGCAGGTGCAGTGGAGGGAGGTGGGAGAGGTAACTATAAGGGGATGATCAGCCCTGCAATTTAATTCTTCCACCATTTTCCTTAAATATGCCACCTCCGTTAAGAGTAGTTCAACTTTCTGTAACAGTCCCTCATTGATGGAACCACAGTTGCATCTAGTTACAACAACACTGGTGCCAATGACAGTATGTTCGCTAGGAGAGACAGGTGGAATATCCTCAGCAAAGTGCTCTAATTCTGCAAACCTATTTGAACAGGGTACTTGCTCATCAACTTCACAAACATGTGAATCCCCTCGATTAGTTAAGATTAAAGATTCATCTAGGGGGAAACCTTTGAGCCATCGGCCAATGGACTGTGTACAGTAGAAATGGGAGGTTTTTGAGATGGTTTGTTAAAGATTGATGGAATAACTCTTCTCGGTTTGTTGACTCGTACCTCCTCCAAGGGATTGGTAGCGACATCTAGTACTGTGCTATTCTTAACACCCAGAATCTCTTCACATTCACTAACTATTAACTCAATTCTATTGAGAACAGAGGGGCATATTACCAATAACTAGCAATTATTATCCCTAAGTTGGCTTAGTGGGAATATTTCTATCGCTGCCCTTCACCTGTTATTATCGCTGAGATACCTTGCTATTAGCAAGGTTTATCTCTAAAACGATAAACAGGCGAAATGCGTGAATATCGCTATAAATACAGCAATATTCACACATTATCGTGACAATGCTCTTAGCCATGTTATCCACTTTCCATTGGATAACATGGCTAACAACTGCTATGGGCAGGCGTTAGCTTTTGGATATATTCGCGCTTAGCGCGAATATTTCCAAAACTAAGCCATTGTTGGTAATAGGAGATAGCGATATTAGCGACTGTTTCCAGTCGCTAACATCTTGACACGCCCACATTGCATGTCATTAGCGATAATTATCGCTGACATGCAATGCGGGCCCCAAGATGATCGCTATCGCCTACTGGCAGTGCTAACTAGTGTTAGCGACAGCTTGGTAATTGGGCGATAAAATTATCGCCGCTTTAGCAGGAAAAAGTCCTGCTAAAGCGGCGATAATGGCCCTTGGTAACATGCCCCACAATTGCTAGCCGCATGAGACACTTTCTTTGCCTTTTTTCCTTTCTTGCCCCTGGCTGTAAGCCCCCCCCCCCTTTTCCCCTCCATTGTCTTCCTTTTACCCATAGGGTGGATGATGTTAATGAGGGGGGAATCTACCGGTTATAAGTCTCAAAGATAGGGCTTTCAGTGAATTGAGAAGGTCTCTAGGCTTATGTGTCCTTAAATTTGGCCGCAGGAACCCAACAAAGTGGATGGAAAAAAGTACCTTGTGTCCCGTAGTGCGGATGAAAAGGGGAGGGCCCTGCCCTGCCTCTTCCTGGCGATGACGGGCTAGAACGGGCCCGCGGGCTTCGCCCGGCGCACCCCTGCGCATGTCCCGCGAAGCGGGTGGCGCAATCTGTTAAGTGCCGATGCCGATGATGAGGGAGGGGCTGAGGACACATGCTGGCTGCCCCGCTGTCTCCTGGGGTGAGAAGTCCCTCAGTAGGAATGCCCCCGCTGCCGTGCACGAAGCGTCACCCGCGGAGCGGGTGGCGTGAGTTGTTAGGTGCCGGTGCCGAAGATGAGGGCGGGGCTGTGGACACACGCTGGCGGCCCGCTGTCTCCTGGGGTGAGAAGTCCCTAAGTAGGAATGCCCCCGCTGCCTTGAACGAAGCATCACCCGCGAAGCGGGTGGCGCGAGCTGTTAAGTGCTGGTGCCGATGATGAGGGAGGGGCTGAGGACATACGCTGACTGCCCTGCTGTCTCCTGGGGTGAGAAGTCCCTCAGTAGGAATGCCCCTGCTGCCTTGCACGAAGCAGCACCCGCGGAGCGGGTGGAGCGAGCTGTTAAGTGCTGATGCCGATGATGAGGGAGGGGCTGAGGACACACGCTGGCTGCCCGCTGTCTCCTGGGGCGAGAAGTCTCTCAGTAGGAATGCCCCCGCTGCCTTACACGAAGCGTCACAAGGTATATATCAAACATATATGTATTTATTCTAAACACAACCCCTCTAGTCTCTTTATGAGGCTAGAGACCAAAGTACAATACAAGGACTTAAATAGCACACAGTAAACTAGCACAGTATACGTTTTGCCCTAGGGGCCTCACAAACCATATACTAAAAAAGTGGTGTAAGAACCACGTGAGGGATAGAAGTGAGGCCTAGGGCCAGTAGAACCGAGGGGGCAACCAGGAACCACCCAAGGTAGGGACGCAGGAGACCCACGGGGGACGCGTGCAGTGTCTAAACACAGCCGCGAATCACCATTGACTTCTATGGAGGAAAAGCGAGTTACAATTTCAAAGATTAAGGATACTTGGGAGTGAACTGCGATGGAACCCTTTTAGACTAGCACACTTCGAGAGTCAAGACCCATGGGAGCACCGGAGTACTCCTGTTACCTCACCCAGGGAAGCCGGGTGAATAGGTGTCTTTTGGTGTCGGGTTTCGTCGTCGATTCCAATGGAGATCTACAAAGAAGTGCTGCAGGCGACCAGAGGAAAAGTGTCCGGGTGGATCGGAGATCTGAAGAACCTGAAAGCAGAGGGGAAAGAGTCTGGGTCACTAGCCAGTGACCAGGATGGTGACAGGAAGATGCCAGTCTATGTGGGTGCTTTCAACTGAAGTAGGTGAAGCTTTACTCTTCAGCCGCGAGGACCAGGGTGCGTCGATAACAACCAGGAGCTTGATTCGAGCTGTACCACGAAGAATGTCGAGTGCTGCAGTGTTGGAATCCAGATTGGACCCAACAAGCCTTGGCAACAGCAACCCACGCAAGATAACAAGATTGGCTTCGGTGCAGACCAGCAAGGTCTGAGGGACTCACTGTTTGGAGGGAAGTCAGAGCACACCTGGAGCAACCAGGAAAGATACAAAAACAAAGGATTGTCCTTCGTGGGGACCCACTAGCCAACGGTCTAGGGATCGCAAAGGAGCCTCGAACTGTGGTGAAGAAAACGGGCCCACGGAAAACTCGTGGAGTGTAGGCCTCTCAACTTCAGTGCAAAAGGTGCCCGGGGCAGGGGCTTCAAATACCCCAATGCACAACATGGGAAAACTTCAGGAAGTAGGTGCACTCTCAAACTTGCAGGATGTCCAGGAGTTCCGGTCCCACATCTCTCGTGATAGCTACAGGTCTCAGCTCTGCTGGGGACTCGGTCAGCCTCGGAGATGTCTGGAAGTTCGTGTCCTGTGTCGCAGATTCTTTAGCATCCGGAAGGAGCCTCGAAAATGCAGACCAGCAAGATGCTTCTTTGGTGCATGTTTGAACAAGGAGGTCACTCCTTGACCCCAAGGGAGATTTCTTCTGTCTTCCAGTCAATATGGAATGTTGAAGGTCCAAGATTTCTTCTTCAGAGTTTTGTCCAGGATAATCTAAAGTCTCAGTGACTGGGTTCCTATACTTATACTACGTTTAGGGGATGGATTAACTCTATGGCCCACTTATGGAAGGGCCTGGGGAGGGGTTGGTTACACTCCTTCCCCTGTGTCCAGTTTTGCGCCAGAGCTGGGGCTGAGTGCCCCAGCAACCGTTTTGAACTGGGAAATGCATGGAGCACCTTGTGTGCCCCAGGCAGTGTCTGAAAAGCATTCACTAAATGCAACCCACCCTGCCCCAATACACTAAAGCCTGTCTGGGGAGGTGCTAGCACCTCCCTGGACAGGAAATCTATTGTACAGGCCTCCCCTGACGGAGTTTCGTCCAGCAGCAGGAGGTCAGATTTGTGTCTGTGGCAGCAGCATCCATTTTGTGATGCTGAGGCTCTTTAAAACATTTACCTGGTGTACCAGTGTGTACATGTCTCCTCCCTCTAGAAGGGTGTAATTCTATCCCCGCCACCAGAATTGGCTGGGGGGTAGGATTCTAAAGTGTTTAACATCAAACACAACATGTTTTTATAAAGCCAAACCAAAGTTAGCATTTACCGCAAGGTTATAATGCACTTAGGAGTATATGGTATGGCTATATCATAGAACAGCTATAAGGAAGGATTTCCGAAAGCTGCAGAGGGGCTCAGCTCATGCTATGGCACCCTCTCACACAAAACCAAGCACTCTGCCTTCAGGATTGTCAAGGCCTGCCATAGGAGTGACTTATAGGTTAATATGTGTGTACATATATATATATGTAGATTTAGGTATACTATATCTAAGTAAGGGGTGCTTACACCACCTTACCCAGGCTGCAAGTGCAGACCTGTGGTGCCATTTTGGAAGGCTTCCCTGGGGTGGCATAACACATGCTTCAGCCCCTGGTGGGCCTCTGGGGTACCTATACCCTTGGTACATAAGGTACCATATACTAGTGGCCCACAAGGTAACTCAGTAACCAATCTGGTATGTACCTAAAGTACATGATATAAATTTAGAGAGAGAACAGTTAGGCTGTGGTCCTGATTAGCAGGACACAGCCAGACTAAAGTCGAAAAACCAGTGAAACATAGCAAAAAGTGGGGGTAATCATGGGAAGCAGACCCTACTATCCTACACAACCCCCGCCCAACCGCAGGAACATTAAACTAACCCTGACCTGTTGAGTCTTCATGTTTTAAGTGGAAATATCTGGAGAGTCCATCTGCATGGGCATGGTTACTCCCAGGTCTATGTTCCACGGTATAGTCCATCCCCTATAGGGAAATGTACCACATGAGCAGTTTGGGATTTTCACCCTTCATCTGTTTTAGCCATAAGAGGGGCTTATGGTCTGTCTGAACTGTGAAGTGAGTGCCAAACAAGTATGGCCTCAGCTTCTTCAGAGCCCAAACCACAGCAAAGGCCTCCCTCTCAATAGCTGACCAACTTTTCTCTATAGGGGTCAGTCTTCTGCTAATAAAAGCTACTGGCTGGTCCTGACCTTCATCATTCAATTGTGATAGTACAGCCCCTACCCCCAACTCAGAAGCATCTGTTTGGACAATGAATTAATTGGAGTAGTTAGGACTTTGCAGAATTGGAGCAGTGCATATGGCCTGCTTAAGGTCATCAAATGCCCTTTTTGACAGCTGACTGTCCACTGAACTTTCTTAGGCAGTCTTTTAGAAGTTAAGTCTTTCAGGGGTGTCACTATAGAACCATACCCCTTGACAAATCTTCTATAGTACCCAGTCAGGCCCAAAAAAGCTCTGACCTGAGTCTGGGTGGTTGGAGCAACCCAGTCAATTATGGTCTGGATTGTGCTCTGCAATGGTTGAACCTGGCCTCCACCTACAAGGTGGCCCAGGTACACAACCTTACTCGGCCCTATCTGGCACTTAGTAGCCTTGATAGTTAGGCCTGCCTTTTGCAGGGCCTCCAAAACATTTTTAAGGTGGATCAGGAAATCCTCCCAGGTGGAGCTAAAGACAGCAATCTCATCAAGATAAGCTGCACAGTAGTCTTCCAGGCCTGTTAGGACTGTATTCGCCAACCTTTGAAATGTGGCAGGTGCATTTCTCAGACCAAAGTGCATTACCACAAATTCATAATGTCCACTAGGGGTTGAAAATGCTGTCTTTGGCTTTGCATCATCAGCTAGTCTGATCTGCCAGTAGCCAGCTGTTTGATCAAATGTACTCAGAAACTTGGCAGAGGCCAAACTATCTATGAGCTCATCTGCTCTGGGTATTGGATGGGCATCAGTCCTAGTGACTGCACTGAGACCTCGGTAGTCTACACAAAATCTCATCTCTCTCTTACCACCCTGGGTGTGAGGTTTTGGTACCAAGACTACTGCACTAGCCCAAGGGCTATCTGAGGGTTCAATAACTCCCAAATCCATCATTTTCTGTCCTTCTGTCCGTCCTGATACAGTCCTTGACATGATCAGGTTGCCTGTAAATCTTATTTTTAACAGGCAGACTGCTGTCCCCAGTGTCCACTTCATGAGTGCACCAGGTAGTCTGACTTGGAGTCAGTGAAAACATATGTCTAAACTGTTGGAGAACTTGTCTGAAATCAGTTTGCTGCTGATAAGTGAGGCTGCCTGCCAAGGCTACTCCATCAACTGATCCATCATCAGGGTTCTGAGAAAGCAGGTCTGGGAGAGGGTCACTCTCTTCCGCCTGTCTTTCATCAGTAGCCATGAGCAAGCCCATGTCTGCCCTGTCAACATATGGTTTCAATCTGTTGACATGAAGCACCCTATGGGTGCTCCTGGGAGTTCCATGATCTACCAAATAGGTAACCTCTCCCTTCTGTTCAACAATAGTGTGGGGCCCACTCCACTTGTCTCAGAGAGCTACTGGGGCCACAGGCTCCAACACCTAAACTTTCTGTCCTGGCTGGTAAACAGTCAGTACAGTCTTTTGGTCATACCAGGCTTTCTGTAATTCCTGGCTAGCCTCAAGGTTTTTGGATGCCTTTTTCATGTACTCAACCATCCTGGAGCAGAGACCAAGTACATAGTCCACAATATCCTGTTTGGGGGGTTTGAGAGTTAACTCCCATCCCTCCTTCACCAGACAAAGTGGTCCTCTAACAGGGTGCCCAAACAGAAGTTCAAATGGGCTGTAGCCAACCCCTTTCTGTGGAACCTCCCTTTATGAAAACAAAAGGCAGGGTAGCAGGATATCTCATCTCAGTCTGAGCTTTTCTGGGAGACCGTTAATCATACCCTTTAAGGTCTTGTTGAATCTTTCCACCACACCATTGCACTGTGGATGATAGGGTGTGGTGAACTTGTAGTTCACTCCACACTCCGTCCACATTGTAGTTAAGTAACTAGACATAATGTTTGCACCTCTGTCAGATACTACCTCCTTAGGGAATCCCACTCTTGAGAAAACTTCCAGGAGGGTTCTTGCCACAACAGGTACTGTAGTGGTCCTAAGGGGGATTGCCTCTGGGCACCTGGTGGCATGATCCACTATCACCAGGATAAACCTGTGCCAAGATGCAGTTTGGGGATCCATTGGTCCAACAATGTCAATCCCTACTCTTTCAAAGGGAGCCCCCACCACAGGTAGTGGTATAAGAGGGGCCTTTGTAGTGCCACCTGCTTTATCACTGGCTTGGCAGGTTACACTGGAGCGACAAAACTCCTTGGTGTCTTCAGACATGTGGGGCCAGTGAAAGTGAGGGACAATCCTGTCCCAAGTCTTGTTCTGGCCAAGATGTCCTGCCAAGGGAATATCATGGGCTTGTGTCAATAGGAACCCCCTGAATGCCAAAGGTATGACCAACCTCCTGGATGCACCAGGCTTGGGTTCTCAACTCTCTGAATACAGAAGTCCATCATCCCAATAGATTTTATGGGTGTCACTAATACCCAAGCAACCCCTCAGCTTGCTGTCTGAGGGGTTCAAGAGAAGGGCAGCTCAACTGCGCCTGACTTAGATCTGCCCTGGAAGGGCCCCCTGTCCCCTGAAACTCAACCTGATCAGGCTCAAGCTCTTCTGGGACAGTTCCTTCTTCAGGCTCACAATCAGCTTCCTCAGAAGGCGGATCCTCACTCTGAGTCAGGGGGGAAGGCACCTCCTTAACCCTACTGCTCCTTTTCTTGGTAGGCAACTGGTCCATTATTCCAGAATCCAGTGCCTGTCCAGTGTTAGACTTTTTGACCTGTGACCTAGTCACTGCAAGGACATGTGCTGAGATACCTAACATTTCTGCATGGGTCCTATACTCGACTTTAGACCAGGCTGTAGTCTCTAGGTCATTGCTAAGCAAGCATTCTACAGGGAGGTCTGCACTGATCACAACCTTCTTAAGGCCAGTTACGCCTCCTCAGGAGAAATTAACAACAATGCTAGCAACTGACGTTGCTAGCATTGATCACTTGGTAAGTCTCACCAAGTATGACTTGTCCAGGGTCCACAAAGTCTAGTATCACCATTGTTACACTTGCCCCAGTGTGCGTGTAGGCCTTAGCCTTTTTCTCATTGATTAAAGGTGTTTGTCTGTACTTGCTCAGATTACTGGGACTCACAGAGGAGGTCATATACATGCCTCCATCACAGATCAAAACAGCTTGAGTTAGCACTCTGACTAGGCCAGAGTCCATCTTAGATCCCAGGGTTAACCCTACTACACCCTTCTGCTGGGAACTACCACTTGTAGCTGTACTAGGGGGAACACTTGCCTTAGGGCAATGGTGGCTGGAGCTGTCTCCTTTTTGGTGCAATCACTAGTCCAGTGACTACTAACCTTACAAAATTTGCACCATGGTTTTCTTTGGCCTTCTTTCTTTTTAGATTGGGGACCCCCACCATTAGAAGCTTTTTGGGGATCTTGTGAAGAATTCTTGCCTTTACCTTTCTCCCCACCCTTTTGGTCTTGCTTCTTTTGGTCACCACCTTGGCTCTGTACCTTCTGCTTCACCCTGGTTCTGACCCATTTGTCCGCCTTCTTTCCCAATTCTTGGGGAGAGGTCAGATCAGAGTCAACCTAGTGCTGATGCAACAGCGGGTTCGTACAGTTATTAAGAATCTATTCTCTCATGATACATACTAATATAATAAAGAGAGAGCCCAAACCTTTGAGGCAGGTAATCTCAGGAACCACAGCACCAATCACAACACCCAATACAGCGTTGGAAAGCGCAGTTGCAGCAGAAGGACATAGGCTATGCAGACGCCCACCATATACATTTAAAAGGTAAAAGAACCGCGCCAGCAAAGTAGTCCCTTGTGGGCGTGTCTGCGTTGTGCTGTGGGCGTGTGCTGGGGGCGTGACAAACGCTGGGCGCATGTGGTACGTTCCGCCTTTCATGCCATGTATCATATCGTGTGCTAATCCCACCCTACTCCCTTTAAATACCCCTGCACCCCATAATCATAACCCACCGTTACTCCTTAAATACCCCAAAACCCTTAAACACTAACCCATCTTAACCCTATAAATATACCCTGTACCCCCAAAACCCAACCCTATCCCTAAACCCTAAAACCCCTGTACCCCAAAACCCAAACCTAACCCTGAACCCTATTAATACCCCTGTGCCTCAAAACCCAAACCTACCCCTGAACCCTAAAAATACCCCTGTACCCCAAAACCCAAACCTAGCCCTGAACCCTAAAAATACCACTGTACCCCAAAACTCAAACCTACCCCTGAACCCTAAAATACCCCTGTGCCCCAAAATACCCCTGTACCCCAAAACCCAAACCTAGCCCTGAACCCTTAAAATACCCCTGTACCCCAAAACCCAAAACTACCCCTGAACCCTAAAAATACCCCCGTACCCCAAACCCCAAACCTAGCCCTGAACTCTAAAAATAACCCTGTACCCCAAAACCCAAACCTACCCCTGAACCCTAAAATACCCCTGTACCCCAAAATCCAAACCTAGCCCTGAACCCTAAAAATACCCCTGTACCCAAACAACCCAAACCTAGCCCTGAACCCTTAAAATACCCCTGTACCCCAAAACCCAAACCTACCCCTGAACTCTAAAAATACCCCTATACCCCAAAACCCAAACCTAGCCCTGAACCCTAAAAATACCCCTGTACCCCAAAACCCATACCTATCCCTAAACCCTAAAACTACCCCTGTACCCCATAACCCAAAACTATATCTGAACCCCTAAAAAACCCAAACACCCCAAAACATATACCTCAGTACCCCAAAACATATACCCCTTTACCCATACTTACCTTATCCAAACATTTTAAAAAAACATGCTTTTACCATTCATGCATTTACAACGAATTTCGTTGTAAATGTATGCGTGGTAAAAGCATATAAAATGTAATGCCATGCGTTATAATGGCATTGCGGAGTCATGGTACTTTCGTAATGAAAGTATGCGGAGTGATGGTATGCGGAAAGAAAGTTGAGGAATAATGGGTGTTTACCCTCCCCCGGTAAGTACATTGGTGGCACTGCGGCCCACATCTCCAGCCACATACTCATATTTTTTCACCACCCATTTGAAAAATGCACAGGTCTCTCTCATTGATGGCCAGCACAGACATACACTTTTAGACACACCTCCCGCCACAAGTTCTAGAATTGCGAACTTTAGGGCTGGGGAGCTACGTTCGAATCTCAGCATCAGCTCAACATCCTGTGATTCCAGGCAAATCACTTTGTCTCCCTGTGGCTACCACAAATGAATGTGTTCTTCTGTAATGTAAATTGTGCTCATTCCATGTTGTCGAGTTTGCGCTATATAATATTGCAAGGAAAAATAAAGTAGGGAAACTCTAGTTCACACACTACTGAATGCGCACTCTTAAGTGCATCAGCAGTGCACTGTGAATCGGAGCGTTTCACAGGCCTGTCACAGATAATGTAAATGTAAATGTGGGATTCTTGTAAAGCGCACTGTTACTCTACCCGAGTGTCCTGGCGCTGTAGACCGCTGGGGAACCCGTCCTGGTTTTCCCTGTGAGATGGTCCCTTTCTGGGTATCTCCAGGGTGAAACCAGGCATCCCCGGCGTCTGTGGGGGGGCCGTTGTAGAGATGAGGCAAGCTTAATGGCCAGAGTTACCGAGTGTGTTCCCTGGTTAGAGTAGGCACTGAGGCGAGAATTATTGAGTCCGTTGACCCCTGGTCCACGACCCTGCCGCGTCAGGAATTGAACCCTGGTCCCAGGCCGTTCTCTGCTTACAGGCCTGCCGCCTCTAACCAGTGAGCCACACCTCTCCACAATAAGATAAGAAATGCTATCAAAACGAAATCCTACCAAACAATATGCTACTGGCCGGCAGCAATTCATACCCGGACAACGTCGGGACGGGCTGCTAGTTAGATTATACAATCCTGTATAGTCACACACTTTACAGCCCAGCAACCAGCCCTCCAGAGCCTTAGTAGGACAATCTACAAAATCAACCCAGTCCTGAGTCTGTGTCTTTTGGGTATTTATGAACTGCAACCTGTACGGTTCATTGGTTAGGCCAAACCCATCTATCAGAGCACTCTTCAGGACATTGTAATTGTCTGCATCCTCTTCTCTTACAGTGAGGAGCTTGTCTCTACCTTTGTCGGCAAAGGAGAGCCACAAGATTGTTGCCCACTGCTCCTGGGGTAGCTTCTGTACTTTGCATGCCCTCTCCAGTGCAGTCACCCATTTGTGGATGTCATCCCCAGTCTGATAGGGAGGGACAATCTTGTTCAAGTTTCTATGTTCATACGACCTATCCCTACCACTAGGGATCATGCTGCCACCATGGGGCTCTAGCCCCATCTTTTGTCTCTCGCTTTCAAGAGCTAGGGTCTCCTTTTCCAAGGCTGCTTCTTGTCTCCTTATCCTAAGCTTGGCATCTTTCGTCCTAGCTTCATGTTTCCTCTTCTCAAGTGGGGTACTACTCATATGAGCAGAGGCAGAAGACCCTATAGATGTACCAGAATGAGTAGATTCCACTGAAGGTGATCTATTGTTTCTTGGCACACCACCAACTCTGCTTGTGGGGACAAGGGGAGGCCCATTTTTGCCTTCCTCATCTCCAGGCAGATCTGGATTCCCCAGATCTAGGTCATTGTCACCTGTCTGGTTGTCATCATTGTCAGAGTCCTGTTGAGGTAACTCACCAGTGTTCTCTTCTTCTGATGTTTCCACCCTATTCCCTTCCTTGTTAGGATCTGATGCTTTCTTAAAGTTTTCTAGTATCAACACCTCTATAAGGCGTTTGGTATTGGGGTTCTGTCCTGGCCTCAACTTTCTCATGGCACACAAAGTCCTTAACTCCTGGAAAGGAAATGTGTCATACTTAGATGTCTGTTCTGGACTGACATCTTGGGCGAACCCACTGGGTCCTTCTCTTGAGGTCATGACTCTAGTGAGGTGTGGTGTGTGCACCTACCTACACTATTTGGTTTCCTACTAAACCTCTCTAGTAGTTGTAGTCGGGGTGTGCTAAGCCCTTAACACCTACAACTTCAGTTCAGTAGAACTTATTGTATTCTACGCTTGATTTATATGTACCTACTGGTACCTTTAGTGATTTTTCAAATGATATTCTTAAGAATATTTGGTAAAACAATGCAAGCTGGAATCCCACAAGCTGCACACCAATGTGAGAAGTTAGCCTGGCATATGATGTCCACTATTCTAGTGGGCACCTTGCACCAGTCCAAATGATTTTTATGATGGTAGGTTTAAGACAACCTTTATAGAAAGCTATCCTGGTGGTAGTTGTGGAGAGCAGCCTTCAGGCTAAATCTTGAAGGAATGTAAAGCAGCTTGTTTTACCAGTCTATAATCTCTTGAATAATCAAATGAAAGTACACCACACAAGGTATATATCAAATATATATGTATTTATTCTAAACACAACCCCTCTAGTCTCTTTATGAGGCTAGAGGCCAAAGTACAATACAAGGACTTAAATAGCAAACAGAAAACTAGCACAGTATACGTTTTGCCCTAGGGGCCTCACAAACCATATACTAAAAAAGTGGTATAAGAACCACCAGAGGGATAGAAGTGAGGCCTAGGGCCTGTAGAACCGCTGGGGCAACCAGGAACTACCCAAGGTAGGGAGTGAACTACGATGGAACCCTTTTAGACTAGGACACTTCGAGAGTCAATTCCCACAGGAGCACCGGAGTACTCGTGTTACCTTACCCAGGGAAGCCGGGTGCATAGGTGTCTTTTGGTGTCTGGTTTCGTCGTCGATTCCAATGGAGAGCTGCGAAGAAGTACTGCAGGCGACCAGATAAAAAGTGTCCGGGTGGATCCAAAGGTGGACCAGAGATCTGAAGAACCTGAAAGCAGAGAGGACAGAGTCTGGGCCACTAGCCAGTGACCAGGATGGCGACAAGAAGATGCCAGCCGATGTCGGGTGCTTTCAAGTGAAGTAGATGAAGCTTGACTCTTCAGCCACGAGGACCAGGAGGCATTGAGGACAACCAGGAGCTGTATTTGAGCTGTACCACGAAGGATGTCGAGTGCTGCAGCGTCGGAATCCGGATTGGACCCAACAAGCCTTGGCAACAGCAACCCACACAAGATGACAAGATTGGCTTTGGTGCAGACCAGCAAAGTCTGAGGGACTCACCCTTTGGAGGGGAGTCAGAGCACATCTGGAGCAACCAGGGAAGCTCAAGAAACAAAGGATTCGTGGAGACCCACTAGCCAACGGACTAGGGATCGCAAAGGAGCCTCGAGCTGCAGTGAAGAAAACGGGCCCAGGGAACACTCGTGGAGTGTAGGCCTCTCAACTTCAGTGCAAAAGGTGCCCAGGGCAGGGGCTTCAAATACCCCAATGCACAACTTCGGGAAACTTCGGGAAGTAGATGCACTCGCAAACTTGCAGGATGTCCAGGAGTTCCGTTCCTGCATCTCTCGTGATAGCTACAGGTCTCAGCTCTGCTGAGGACTTGTGTTAGCCTCGGAGATGTCTGGAAGTCTGTGTCCTGTGTCGCAGGTACTTCGGGATCCAGCGGGAGCCTCAAAAATGCAGACCAGCAAGATGCTTCTTTGGTGCCTGTTTGAACAGGGAGGTCACTTCTTGACCCCAAGGGAGGTTTCTTCCATCTTCCAGTCGATATGGAATGTCGAAGGTCCAAGATTTCTTCTTCACAGTTTCGTCCAGGATAATCTAAAGTCTCAGTGACTGGGTTCCTATACTTATACTAAGTTTAGGGGATGGACTAACTCTGTGGCCCCACCTATGGGAGGGCATTGGGAAGGGGTGGCTACACCTATTCCCCTTTGTCCAGTTTCGTGCCAGAGCTGGGGCTGAGTGCCCCAGCAACCGGTTTGAACTGGGAAATGCATGGAGCACCTTGTGTGCCCCAGGCAGTGTCGGAAAAGCATTCACTGAATGCAACCCACCCTGCCCCAATACACTAAAGCCTGTTTAGGGAGGTGCTAGCACCTCCCTGGACAGGAAACCTATTGTCCAGGCCTCCCCTGCCGGAGTCTCGTCCAGCAGCAGGAGGTCAGACTTGTGTCAGACTTGTGTCTGTGGCAGCAGCATCCATTTTGTGATGCTGAGGCTCTTTAAAACATTTACAGGGTATACCAGTGTGTACATGTCTTCTCCCTCTAGAAGGGTGGAATTCTACCCACGTCGCCAGAACTGGTGGGGGTGGGGGTGGGGGGGGGGGGGATAGGATTCAAAAGTGTTTGATACCAAACACAACATGTTTTGATAAAGCCAAACTACCGCGAGGTTATAATGCACTTAAGAGTATATGGTATGGCTATATCATAAAACAGCTATAAGGAAGGATTTCCGAAAGCTGAAAAGGGGCTCAGCTCATGCTAGGGCACCCTCGCACACAAAACCAAGCACTATGCCTTCAGGATTGTCAAGGCCTGCCATAGGGGTGACTTATAGGTTAATATGTGTCTATATACATATATGTAGATATTGGTATACTATATCTAAGTAAGGGGGTGCTTACACCACCTTACCCAGGCTGCAAGTGCAGACCTGTGGTTCCATTTTGGATGGTTTCCCAGGGGTGGCATAATACATGCTTCAGCCCCTGTTAGGCCTCTGGGGTATCTATGCCCTTGGTACCTAAGGTACCTTATACTAGGGGCTCACAAGGTAACTCAGTAACCAATCTGGTATGTACCTAAAGTACATGATATCAATTTAGAGAGAGAACAGCAAGGCTGTGGTCCTGATTAGCAGGGCCACAGGCAGAATAAAGTCGAAAAACCAGTGAAACACAGCAAAAAGTGGGGGTAACCATAGGAAGCAGACCCTACTCTCCTACACAGAAGTTCCTAAAATCTGAGAAGACTTGACCGCAGAAGATGCCACGCAGTGATCTGGAAGTGAACTTGACAGATGGAAGCTGAAGCCTCTGTCTTGAATAATGAAACAAAAAAAAGCCAAAACAGGTAGTAGCAAACTTCTGGAATGCCGAGGAATAAGGGAAGATAAACTGACAAAAGTTCAAGAAGAAATTCAGTAGCATGGAACCGATTGAACAGCTACCCAAAAGGTTGTTTTTCCTTCCCCCCTCTTCTTCCCGTGCCTTTATTATTATTAAATGTTGTGGCAATTGTTGCCCATAGTACGGGCTCAAAAGTTTACTGTGACTTTTAAAGGAGAAGGCAGATATTTGATGTCCTGAAGATGAACCTTGAATAATTAATAGGTTCGAAACGTCGTTGACCTTGTCACACTATATGTGTATGAATTGTGCTATTTAACACTAGCAATAGTGTGCAATTTGTATTCTCTGACTGTGAATTTTAATACACAGACTGTTTGAATTGCCTCAAATATTTCTTGTTTGTACCCTTCCTAAGTGTGTTAGTTAGACATCGGCTGGTGTCATGCTGTTATCACACTGGATCTTTTATATATTTTATTCATCAGAAATTAAAACTGTCCGGCTGGACAATGAATATAGTGCCTATTTAGTCTATATTAATTTCTGGAAAAAGGTCCCCAGCATATTGCTTCCTTGGGTTCCCTTGTGTAACAAAATGATATGTAGCGCAATCACTTGATTGCAAGGGTCCAGCAACCCTACCCCTTTTCTTCAAGCGGGTTCCCTTCCTTGTCTCCCTGGTGCACTTAGCACTTTTTCCCCTAATTATTCACAAAGGTTCTTTTGGGCATGTCTGATCACACACCTTTGTATACTGAGGACTACATAAATAAACTATGTGAGGGTCCATCATTACTAACAGATACTGCTGATACTCCAGCTGCACAAAGCACCAGTCTTGGCGATCAACTAGAGAAAACCAAAAAGAAAGTTGTTCGGCTGGAATTAATGAAACTTTTGCTCACAGCCAACTAAAAGCCAATATTATCCCATTAGGGCTTCAGATTCGCAATGTGCCTGGTGTGTTCACCGATAACTCCAAATACTTGAATGGTTTCAGCTATATCAGCACAACGGCATCAAGACATTGGATGGTGCTTGGTATTGATATTGCATCAGAGGAACTTAAGAAACTTGAAGCGGAAATCACTGACTTAGAGAAATTGATCAATGATAAAGGCGTAGTCCCTGATTGTAAAAAACTTCTTGAAAAAAATGGAAAAACAGTTGAAGAATTTCATAGGATTGAACAGAATAAGAAATCCATCAAGGTCAAAAAGGATATCAAAAATTATTCTCAAGAAAGGACTTATCCTTATCTCTTGAAAGACTTCTACACTAATAAGGCCTATAGTGGCTATAATCAGAATAAAAATCAAAGACCCTGGGGTCGCTATAATAAGCGACAAACATTGGTAGGATTTTCTGATACTTTGGCTGAGTCGTCAGACAGCTCTGACCTAAGTTATTCCCCCCGGGCCCTCAAATACAACTCCTTTTTTAGCTCGAGGCCAAAAGGAGCCGTCCAAGAGAGGCAAGGCCAAACAACTACAACGATGGCCCTACCCTCCAGGCGAACGCAACACTCGTCGCCAACATTACCAGAGGTAATTCAGAGTAACACTACGGTTGATGTCATAATTGACATGCCAGATTCTACATCGGTTAATAATACTCTTCCAATCTTTAATCTCACTGACCATCTATTATCTAGCAGTGAGTTGTCTATATTGAGCAAAGGGCTCTCTTTTGTGCCTACTGTTCGTCCCAACTTTTTAGAAATTCAAACTAAATTATTGAGATTTTTTTCGCAAGCTGAGATTACATGCATTTTTCTCACTAAACCCTAAGCCACTAATTCTATCCAATACTCCTTTCAGGCCGCCATCGACCTTCCTGCCTTCTGCTAACATGGTCCCTGCTGAAATTTTAACCTTTGAGAAATTGGTGTTAAAAAATATTTTTGAATTAGAAAACCGTCGATCCTTTATCCCTTATAACATCTCCTTGGATGAGAAGAAAGCCATAGCCAGTTTGAAAACCAATCCTAATTTGATAATCAAACCGGCCGATAAAGGCGTGGGATTGTTTTGCAGAATATTGATATCTACAAGAATGAAGTCCTACGCCAATTAAACAATCAGGAACATTACTGTAAATTATCAAAAAATCCAACTAAAGAAATGCAGGAACTTATAACTCAAGTCACTGATGATGGCCTTGCACTTGGTTTCCTTAGTCGTAATGAACATCAGTTTTTGAACAAAAAAAACCCCAGAATACTGATAATTTATACTTTACCGAAAATTCATAAAGACACTGCAAAACCTCCTGGACGGCCAATAGTATCTGGTTGTGGCTCGGTCCTAGAGCCTCTTGGCCTTTTTGTCAACTTCTTTATTAAGGATTTTGTGCCTGTCACTGAATGTTATATTCGTGATAGTATGCACATGATAAATATCATTGAAAAACTTCCATATGACCCCACATCCGGAGTACTGTGTACTCTGGATGTGGAGTCATTATATACCAACATTCCTCAGGATGATTCCATTTTGGTCATTCAAGAAGTCCTTGACAGACGTCCCCGGCCACATCAGATTCCCACCCTTTTTATTTTGCAATTACTTGAAATTTGTTTAACCAAAAACTTTTTTCTTTTTGATGACCAATACTATGGCCAGATCAAGGGCACTTCCATGGGAGCAATTTTTGCCCCCAATCTGGCCATTTTGTATATGGATCATCTTGAATGTGGCTGCATCCTGACTTCGACTAACCCCTTCCATAGTGGCATTGCCCTATGGAAGAGGTATATCGATGACATTTTTTTAATTTGGCACGATTCAGAAATTCTTCTTGGCCAATTTTTACATTGGCTCAACAGCAATTGCAGCGGTCTTACATATACCCTATCCAGCAGTCACTCTTCTATTGCCTTCTTGGAACTTAACATCCAGTTCCATGAAGGGAGACTTATTACAGGATTGTACAGAAAACCTACCGAGCGCAATATTCTGCTAAGTTATCAAAGCCATCATCCGCGTGCATTACGCGATTTTCTGCCATATTCTCAGTCCCTGCGGTTACGTAGGAATTGTTATATGAAGGAGGATTATTTTCGTGAAGCACAATGCCTTAGCTCGAAACTTAGAGTAAGAGGTTATACCCACAAACTCATCCGGAGCTCCCTCAAAAGAGCCTGGTATTGTCCCAGGGACATCCTACTAGAACCAAAAGCCAAAACCACTGAAAATCGACTAGTGTGTGTTACCACCTTTTCCCCTGAATCTAATTCGATTACAAAGAGTGTCAAGAAACACTGGCCAGTTGTAAATGCAGGAGTGCTCACTGTGGATAAACCATTGTTTGCCTTCAGAAAATCTAAGAATATTCGAGACCACTTAGTGAGGGCTGTTCTACCTTCTGCTAACAGCATTGAAACACTAGATGATCTATGGGGTCTTCCTCGATTGACAGGCCATGTCAAATGTGGGAATTGTTCTATGTGCAATACCACCATAGAGGGGAAGGAATTTACCTATGAGGATGTTAAATTTGCACTGAGACATTTTACAAACTGTAACAGCGTAAATGTTATCTATGCTATCTTTTGTCCATGTGCAAAGATCTACATTGGTCAGACCACCCAAAACGTACGACTAAGGATGTGTCAGCATAGAAGTCGCATACGCTGCAAGACGCCCAACGCGCCACTGGTTGACCATTTCAGTGCACTGGCTCACACAGAATTGGATTTTAAATGGACTATCATCTCCTCAATTAAAATACCTCCAAGAGGGGCCAATGTGCAACAACTCTTGAACAAGGAAGAACTCCACTGGATACTTAGGACTAAAAGTATTCAAAATGGCCTCAACCGTGCCGAGGACTGGACGTCACTACTATGAATCAAACATTGGAAGTCGTCTTAAATAATGTGTGCTCTTCAATCTTGAAATAATGTTTGACTCTGTACAATAATGTTTGACCGTGTATATAATCATTGTTATTTGATATTGACTTTGTTCTAGAACTGAATTTTCAACTGAAGATTCGATTAATTGGAGTTATGTATTCTCCAGCAAATGCTATTTGTTGCACGTTGTTTACCAATCTAAACAGAATTGTACATCTCTGTGCCTAATCAATTGAATGTTTCAACATGAATGTGTAAACCAACCCCTTTTAAATTAATTATATCACGATGTGTGCACCACACCTTTTTTATTTATCAATTTTTTCTTTTTTTTGACACGATTAAATCGCATGAATTCTGCCTTTTCCCTTACCGTTCCAATATGTCTGCCAACAGTACTTCATGTGGCCGTTGGCTGGTCCCTAACTAGGATGCACTATTTGGGTATATATTCCGTCGCTATAGAATTAGCTGTGTCAGGTCTGAAGCAACTATTATATGCCCGTTACCAACAATTCTCCTACACACCATTGCCTTCTGGCTGCTCCAATATAGCCGTGCAAACTACACGCGCCATTGAAAAATACCTGGTGACAGCATTTTCTCTCTCCGCAATTGCCTCCTGACTGTCCCAAAATGGCCGCGTATGGCACTCGCGTGATTGGCTGACTCAGTATCACATGACTCGGTGATTCCTACTTCCTGATTATTGACCAGCACTGCTGTGTCGGTAATTCTTCCCGTGGACGAGGATCGCATTGACGGCCCGTTCCCTTGCAAATTTATGGTAAGAGCTTGTCCGTGATGTGGTTAGTCCCTTACCTTGCCTACCTATACCTCCCTTTTATCCTCGTTAATGCAGTTTGTTAATTACGTTGTTATTCCCTTTTCAGCAACTCCCCCATCGTGTTTCTACAGTCTTGCCTTAAATTCGGTAAGCAGGATTCGAAATTGTTTCCATTCTTTAAGCGGTATGTTTACCCTTTCACTAAATTCTATCCTTGCCTGATTTAGGCGGACCAATCTATAATATCAAAGACTTGGGCTTTCATACCAGCCCTGCAGGTACCTTCACCTTTATGCCTTAAGCCTTAATCGGCATCACTAAATGAGGGGCCGGCTTTCTGTTTTAGGGTGCTGGTTGCGCCACCGTGTAGGACTTTGTCACATACCCCTTGGAGAATTCACTCGTTGGCAATAGTATCACCTCTCCCGCTTTATATCACCTCTCCCATTGGGGATCACTTCACCATTATACCGGATGTCACTGGGCACTATTCACTTTGTTACTTCACTTGTTGAAACAATATGTCTTTTGACCCAATTTGTAACTTTCCTTTAATTTTTGATTAATGTTCACAAGTGTATGTGAAATTTGAATTTGGCACAATTGATTGTTTTGGGATATACATCTCCGGGTTAGGTGTAACCCTGCACTATTGAGTGTGTGATCAGTTCTTCTTCTTTCCTTTTTTTGAATAGAAAAATGCCCTAATTTGTGTATTCTGTTTTTCCCTCCCCCCTCTTCTTCCCTTGCCTTTTGTATTATTATATGTTGTGGCAATTGTTGCCCATAGTACAGGCTCAAAAGTTTACTGTGACTTTTAAATGAGAAGGCATATATTTGATGTCCTGAAGATGAACCTTGAATAATTAATAGGTTCGAAACGTCGTCGGCCTTGTCACACTATATGTGTATGAATTGTGCTATTTAACGCTAGCAATAGTGTGCAATTTGTATTGTCTGACTGTGAATTTTAATACACAGACTGTTTGAATTGCCTCAAATATTTCTTGTTTGTCCCCTTCCTAAGTGTGTTAGTTAGACATCGGCTGGTGTCCTGCTGTTATCAAACTGGATCTTTTGTATATTTTATTAATCAGAAATTAAAACTGTGCCTACTTAGTCTATATTTATTTCTGGAAAATCTTCTTGTCTAGGGACCACTGTCCTGTGCAAAGATATGATTCCCTAAGGTCCCCAGCATATTGCTTCCTTGGGTTCCCTTGTGTAACAAAATGACCCAAAAGGTTGCAACACAAGCAGAAAAAAGACACTTCCTTCTATAGGCCAAGAAACAAGGAGTTTTGTTGTGTCCATATTGATATGAAAAAGATTTTCAGTAACTCTACAGGGCAACGGCCATCTTAGGTTGGGACACTACCTTCTCCATCGACCTCACCAAGGAACCCTGCCAAGGTCAAGAAGGGCCACGATGTAACACATGTTGTCTTAAGAAGGCCACCACACAAAGGAATGCTGTAAAAGAGTACCGCATCGATGGGTCTGCCACCACCAGAAAAACTGCAAAGTGGAATGCGACGATCAGTCGTGAGGAGAAATAAAGCCATCTCGTCCACCTAAGACACACTCCTTATAGAATGGTGGACAGGACGGCGGTTTAACCTGGAATTGCTGCAGCGGCATGACAGCTGCAGGCCAAAGGGGTTGAGTCCTTTTCAGCTGGGATTCTGACAGGAGCTCCTTCAGTCAGCTTCTGCCTGCTCCATCTTGGAGTTCTGCTTCTCTGGGAGGTGGAGAAGGGTGGAGCCAATACTCACCAGCAGTTGCATTGCCTTCCAGGGCACAGAGGACTCTCACTTGTCTGAACCTGTAGAAACCGTCTAAAAACTTCGAATCAAGTCCAAGTTTTCCATGTTCTGCCCGGAAATTCCAAGAGGGAGTAGTGCAGTGCCCGTATTTCTGTTTCCCAATCCATTACCACTGGGCTCATATGATTTCTGTGTCATTTCTTCTTCCTGTTAATACTCTATCTAAGGGTGGTCTTCTGTTTGTTTTACTGCATCGCAGCACAGCCGCAGTATTTTTCGGTGGGCTCCATGGCCCTTCAGTGTTATATTTTTATCCTTGAATGTTTACCCTTGGTAAATTGCATCAATTTTCATTCTGGTTCTATCTGTCGCTTCTATCATCGTTGTCTCTCAGGATCATCATGCTCCACCTTTCAACCTCATGGAGGGTTTTATGCCGTTAGTGAACTGGATGCGACGCTCGCGTCAAGCCCCTGAAAGGGGTGTTGGCAAGAGGGGCTAGTGTAGAGGTGGAAGCATGGACAGTAAAAACGGTCTGGAAGTGAGGTACCAGGCGCAAGATCATGAAAGTATAATACAGGGTGGGGGAAAGGGGGGTGAACAAACATAAGAAATTCTCCATGCGCTCTCAAGAAAGACAAGAGAGTGTAGAGGAAGGGTGAAAGTGGGGTTGGGAAACAACCCTTTAAGCGAAACCAGAGAAACTCTGTGGTCCTTTTAGAACAAGAGAATGTCATTGATTTGGAAAAATTTACAGAAACGGGTTCGAGTAGAGCATTTATCCAGAACAAGTTTCCAGCAGCCTGATGCTCATCAGAGGAGGTCTCAGCCTATACAAGCACCAACTGTAGAGAGTATTGATGGGCGAAGAACTCACAGCATACACGGATGAGAGAACACCTCAGACACAGGATGGGCATAGAGCACCCATGGGCAGCGTGCACCGACGAGAGAACACCTGAGACACAGGATGTGCATAGCGCACTCATGGTCAGCGTGCATGGTGGAGAGAACCCCTGAGACACATGGGGTCCGATTCCGATCCGGTATATTACCGTCCGTACGAATCGCATCCGGAGCTGTCTCCGTACAACTCGTACACACGCCGTACGACCTGACGAGTACGATCCGGACCGGGGTATCAGGACGCGAGTCGTACGGTCCACGTCAGGTAAGGGCGATTTATACGGAAAAGCGCACAATCACATACACACCATACGGCGCGTACCCCCCATGATTGCTGGGGTACGGCGCGTACCCCTGTGATCGGGGGGGGCCGTTCCGTACCTGTTTCGTCTCAAACTCTGAGTTTACGGCTGTTTTTAGCTCCCGTAGAAAAAGGGTCGTACGGTGCGTACCCGCCACGTATCGTACTTGCTGGGTCGTATAAACCTGCCGCGAACCGTACAGATGTCGCGTACAGCGGGTTCCGAGTGAGAATTGCACGGAAATTAGAGTCGTACGATTTCTGTTCGATTCGTACGGAGTCCAGCTCCTGGTACGAATCGTACTTCATCGTACGTACGGGGGACGTTGCAGGGTACGAGTCGTACGGGAAAAACGCTCCGAACGGCTATTCGGAGCGCTTTTTACCAGATCGGAATCGGCCCCATTATGTGCATAGAGCACTCATGATCCACGTGCACAGATGAGAGACCACCTGAGACATAGGATGGGCATAGAGTGCCCATGGGCAGCGTGCATGGATGAGAGAAAACCTGAGACACAGGACAGGCATAGAGCACCCATGGGCAGCGTGCACAAATGAGAGAACTCCTGAGACACAGGATGGGCACAGAGCACCCATGAGCAGTGTGCACCAAGGAGACAGCACCTGAGACACAGGATGGGCACTGAGCACCCAAGGGCAGTGTGCACTAAGGAGAGAACACCTGAGACACAGGATGGATATAGATCACCTATGGGCAGCTTGCATGGATGAGAGAACACCTGAGATGATGGATGTGCATGGAGCACTCATGGACAGCGTGCATGGATCAGAGAACACCTGAGACACAGGACGGGCACAGAGCACCCATGGGCAGCGTGCACGGATGAGAGAACACCTGAGACACTGGATGGGCATAGAGCACCCACGGGCAGCGTGCACGTATGAGAGAACAAATGAGACACAGGATGAACATAGAGCACCCACAGGCAGTGTGCACAGATGAGAGAACACCTGAAACACAGGACGGGCACAGAGCACCCATGAGCAGTGTGCACCAAGAAGAGAAAACCTGAGACACATGATGGGCACTGAGCACCCATAGGCAGTGTGCACTAAGGAGAGAACACCTGAGACACAGGATGGACATAGAGCACCCATGGGCAGCGTGCACGGATGCGAGAACACCTGAGAAACAGGATGGGCATAGATCGCCCATGGGCAGAATGCACGTATGAGAGAAAACCTGAGACACAGAGCGCCCATGGGCAGCGTTAATTTAGGAGAGAACACCTGAGACACAGACCAGGCACAAGGCACCCATGGTCAGCGTGCATCGATGAGAAAAAACCTGAGGCACAGAATGGACACAGAGCCCCCATGGGCAGCGTGCATCGAAGAGAGAACACCTGAGACACAGACCAGGCACAAGGCAACCATGGGCAGCATGCACTGAGGAGAGAACGCCTAAGGCACAGGATGGGCACAGAGCACCCATGGGCAGCATGCACAGATGAGAGAACACCTGAGACACAGGATGGGCATGGAGCACCCATGGGCAGCGTTCACGTATGTGAGAACACCTGATACACAAGATGGGCATAGAGCAGGGGTCTTCAAAATTTAGAATGACGAGACCCAACATTCAACATTTTCAGGCATAAGGACCCTCTCCTGACAAAAATGTCTAAACCTGTAGGCAGGGCTACTGGAATTATGAGGCAGGTGAGGACCAAATTACATGACAGGCTTGACCAAATTGTGTGGGAAGAAAATGTAAATAATGTTATGTGATGCAGCATATTTTGGGTTAGCATTGCTACATTATTTTTACACACAGTCAGTAACACTGAGAAACGATTTCACCCTATCAGTACCAGTTTATAACCAAAATACAGCAATTAACATCAGAAAGATGTCTATTTAACCTTTGTGATTGACCTTTCACTCCACAGGAATATGTGCTGCCACATTAGAAGCTCACCTGGCCCTGGCTGGGACCAGCAGGGGTTCCTTAAAACCCTGGCGGTCTTGTGAAGAGTTAAGAGTTTCCCTATGCCACTTTCCTCTCACCCCCTCTCCTCTCCTAATCCCGGATCCCTCTCTCAATTTGCAGCCCACTTCTATCACCCCTTTTTACAATTTCTGAACTCTCCCCATTCAACCTCTCACTTCACCTTTAACCACCTTCTGCCATTCTGTCTTTTCACTGCCCTCATCTCTAACAGTCTCTCACATTTATCACATGGACTCTCTGGCCCCGTCACCTCCCGTGCCCCTCAGCACTTCTCATTCACATCAAGTCTCTCCATTCAAATTTTTGTCTATTGGTATCTTAAAGCTGTTTAGTCCCCCCATTCATCTTCCACACCTTTGTTCTTCCACACCTTCTTGAACCAATGTCCGTCTTCCCTGTTACCTAAGCACCAGTGCCTAATTTGAGCAGGTGCTTTCCGGTGCTTGGCACTGGCACCTAATTGTGCACACTGCCACTATGAGAGTCTGCCACATGGTGGCTCTGTCTAATCTGTGTAATTTAGAGATGAGCAGAACAGCTGTTTATTAATTCAATATACATTAAAAATTATAAACTCCTGACACCCATGCCATTCTTATAGCGTTTGAGGCTTGAAATAGTCTGAATAGTCAGACTTGTACAAGTGTTATGGTTCGTAGTTGCATAGGTATGGTCATTGGCCGGGCAAGCAAGGCAATCAGTGGGTGGTTAAAGTTGCAGTGGCCTATTGGTGAGGGCCCTGACACGTGTTTTATTACAAATTAATCACTGCTCAGCACCCACCCCAGTACTCCCTCTCTTTCCCTATCACTGCTGCCCGCACTCAATCCTATGATTAGGATTGCCAGCTCATTATTTTGATGTCCCAGATGGTACAAAAATAAACAGTCACCCAAAGCTGTATTTTCATCACTTATCTGTGCATACTTAGAACAGCAAATATAAATAGAAAGCACTTTTAACTGTGTTCTAGGGCTGCCTCAATGACTGATAATTAAAGGGAACAAAGACAGATAAGTCACATAACAAATGAATACATATTTTTTTATTTATAACTCTATTTAGTGTCAAGAGGACGTCTTTGAGGGCTCTTTAAACAACACAGGGCTGGCATTTTCTTTTGGCAACCCTACTTTATGTTCCTTTTTATGAAATGAATTCTCACACTACCCCAGTACATGTAAAATGCAAATGTATGGAATAGGCAGAGAGGGGGCCCATGGTACACTGGAACTAGAAAAAACCTGAAGCCTCTGTAACCAGTTCACAAAAGATATGTAAATATGCTAATGGTCTTTAATGACCTGTGAAAAACTCGGGCTGTGCCGCAGATAAGACTCCAGACACTGCCCTGCCGAGCCCACAGCAGCTCCAGATGCACTGCAGCAGCCCGTGCTGAGAAACAACGGGGGAGGAGGGGGGCTGCAGCTATGGGCCTGGGTAGACGTGTGACAGGAATGCGCGACACCCTTCCTATCACTCCACAGCCCCCCTGGGGTTCACGCCCCACAGTTTGAATACCCCTGGCATAGAGCACCCATGGGCAGCGTGCATAAATGAGAGAACACCTGAGACACAGGATGGGCATAGAGCACCCATGGGTAGCGTGGACATATGAGAGAACACCTGAGACACAGGATGGGCATAGAGCAGCCATGGGCAGCGTGGACATATGAGAGAACACCTGAGACACAGGATGGGCATAGAGCAGCCATGGGCAGCGTGCACGGACTAGAGAACACCCGAGACACAGAATGGGCACAGAGCACCCATGGGCAGCGTGCATGGATGAGAGAACACCTGAGACACTGTGGAAAATGAGCCCATAATTCTATCGATGCCCAGGCTGCTGGCGCAAACCGCCTCTTAGTTCCCATGTTGAATAATTACCAAATAAAGAGACGGGCGCTGGAAGCAGGAATCAAGAACAGAGTTTAATTCTCATGAGGAGAGCCAGTCATTTCAGACACGAAGCAAGGTGTCATCGGGAGGTGCTCTAACAAGTGAGCTGAGACTCTTGCTTTTATACCTTACAAAACACTTGATGGTACAATCAGGACAGTATGACGCAAAAGAAAGGCATCTCTATAATCCTCGTCTCAATCCTACCCCACACATGTTCACAATGGGGACCCTTGACCTGCTGATAAGAGGGGAGGGCAATCACGCAGTTGAGTGTTCCGTAGGATGTGTACGCCTGATCATAGCCCAGGGGGTGGGGTGGCTAGGACCAATAGTGGATCCTTTGAAGGAGAGGGACCTTATACAATAAGGGGGCAGTAAATGGTATCTTCCGGCTTAGGCGATGGCCTCGGACCTGTGTGGTCAGCCGGGCTCGGGGGAAGGGGTCATCAAAGGAGTGGTATTCATGCCGCGTGGACAATCGAGCGCTGAAGGAAGGCTTGTCAACAGAGGGGCATTCATGGGAGGGAAGGAGGTGTTAGTCAGGCGCGGCCGTGACTCCCAAGGACAGGGTCTTGCAGAAGAAGAAGGTTTATGACTTGCCCATGTGAGGAGAGGGAGGGGGTCAGGGTGCGCGCAGGGTCAGAGTCGCACAGAGAGAGAGAGAGAGAGAGATCCTATGACCTGTACATGGGAGAACAGGGGCAGTCAGATACAGCTGGGGGGCTATGTCAGCTGAGGCGAAGGATGCTTCTTCGAGAGGGAAATGGGGAATGCCTGGGTCAAGCAGGAGGGTTGCCTTTCACATCAGGGTCGCGCAAAGGGAAAGGGTTTCATGGTCTATACATGAGAGAGAGGGTGCAAGATACGCGCAGGAGGGAAGCCGGGGATTCCAATGGGTAAAAAGGCCATGGTGCCCAGAATGGCTGTGCATATGCATATAGGTATGGGCTCCCACTGGCGGAGTGATACGGTCAATAGTCTATGGCATTCATGGTGTTCACAGGGAGAGGAGTGGGAGAAAAAGGGAAATGAATGCTGTCTATGTACATCAATTTCTTCAACTTTCACAGTCGCCCCTTTTTACATAACAGCAGTCATTTTTGCAATCGATGGGTTTACAGATAGACAGGCATCGCTGATGAATTAGTATTTTGTCGATACTAACATTTGACGTACAATCATAGACAGTCGAGGTGATGGGCAGAATGCAGCACATAGGAAATTGCATTTCGCACAGGCAGCGTGCATGTATGAGAGAGCACCTGAGACACAGGATGGGCATAGAACAGCTATGGGCAGCTTGCACAGATGAGAGAACACCTGAGACACAGGACGGGCACAGAGCACCTATGAGCAGTGTGCACCAAGGAGAGAACACCTGAGACACATGATGGGCATAGATCACCCATGGTCAGTGTGCACCAAGGAGAGAAAACCTGAGACACATGACTAGCACAGAGCACCCATGGACAGCTTACACTTATGAGAGAACACCTGAGAAACATGATGGGCATAGAGCACCCATGGGCAGCATGCACGGATGAGAGAACACCTGAGACACAGGAGGGGCATAGAGCACTCATGGACAGCGTGCACGGATGAGAGAACACCTGAGACACAGGATGGGCATATAGCACCCACAGGCAGCGTGCACGTATGAGAGAACACATGAGACACAGGATGAGCATAGAGCACCCACAGGCAGTGTGCACATCTGAGAGAGCACCCGAGAAACAGGATGGGCATGGAACACCCATGGACAGCTTACACTTATGAGAGAACACCTGAGAAACATGATGGGCATAGAGCACCCATGGGCAGCATGCACGGATGAGACAACACCTGAGACACAGGATGTGCATAGAGCACTCACGGACAGCGTGCACAGATGAGAGAACACCTGAGACACAGTATGGGCATAGAGCACCCACAGGCAGCGTGCACGTATGAGAGAGCACCTGAGACACAGGATGGGCATAGAGCGCCCATGGGCAGTGTGCACAGATGAGAGAACACCTGAGACACATGACGGGCACAGAGCACCCATGAGCAGTGTGCACCAAGGAGAGAACACCTAAGCCACAGGACGAGCACAGAGCACCCATGGACAGCTTACACGGATAAGAGAACACCTGAGACACATGATGGGCATAGAGCACACATGGGCAGCATGCACCAATGAGAGAACACCGGAGACACAGGATTTGCATAGAGCACTCATGGACAGCGTGTACAGATGAGAGAACACCTGAGACACAGGATGGGCATAGAGCACCCACGGGCATGGTGCACATATGAGAAAGCACTTAAGACACAGGATTGGCATAGAGCACCCATGGACAGCGTGCATGGATGAGAGAACAACTGAGACACAGGAGGGGCATAGAGCACTCATGGACAGCGTGCACGGATGAGAGAACACCTGAGACACAGGATGGGCATATAGCACCCACAGGCAGCGTGCACGTATGAGAGAACACATGAGACACAGGATGAGCATAGAGCACCCACAGGCAGTGTGCACATCTGAGAGAGCACCCGAGACACAGGATGGGCATGGAGCACCCATGGGCAGCATGCACAGATGAGAGAACACCTGAAACACAGGATGGACACAGGGCACCCATGAGCAGTGTACAACAAGAAGAGAACACCTGAGACACATGATGGGCACTGAGCACCCATGGGCAGTGTGCACTAAGGAGAGAACACCTGAGACACAGGATGGAGATAGAGCACCCATGGGCAGCGTGCATGGATACGAGAAAACCTGAGACACAGGATGGGCATAGATCTCCCATGGGCAGCATGCACGTGTGAGAGAAAACCTGAGACACAGAGTGCCCATGGGCAGCGTTAATCCAAGAGAGAACACCTGAGACACAGACCAGGCACAAGGCACCCATGGGCAGCGTGCACAGATGAGAGAACACCTGAGACACAAGATGGGCATAGAGCACCCATGGGCAGCGTGAATGAATGAGAGAATTCCTGAGACACAGAATGGGCACAGAGCACCCATGAGCAGTGTGCACCAAGGAGAGAACACCTGAGACACAGGATGGGCATTGAGCACCCATGGGCAGCGTGCACGGAGGAGAGAACACCAGAGACACAGGCTGTGCATGGAGCACTCATTGTCAGATTGTATGGATGAGAGAACACCTGAGACATAGGATGGACATAGAGCACCCATGGGCAGCGTGCACAAATGAGAGAACACCTGAAACACATGATGGGCATAGAGCACCCATGGGTAGCGTGCACATATGAGAGAACACCTGAGACACAGGATGGGCATAGAGCACCCATGGGCAGCGAGCACGGACAAGAGAACACCCGAGACACAGAATGGGCACAGAGCACCCATGGGCAGTGTGCATGGATGAGAGAACACCTGAGACACAGGACAGGCATAGAGCACCCACAGGCAGCGTGCACGTATGAGAGAACACCTGAGACACAGGATGGGCATAGAGCGCCCATGGGGAACGTGCACAGATGAGAGAACACCTGAGACACAGGACGGGCACAGAGCACCTATGAGCAGTGTGCACCAAGGAGAGAACACATGAGACACATGATGGGCATAGATCCCCCATGGTCAGTGTGCACCAAGGAGAGAACACCTGAGACACATGACTAGCACAGAGCACCCAAGGACAGCTTACACTTATGAGAGAACACCTGAGAAACATGATGGGCATAGAGCACCCATGGGCAGCATGCACGGATGAGAGAACACCTGAGACACAGGATGTGCATAGAGCACTCATGGACAGCATGCATGGATGAGAGAACACCTGAGACACAGGATGGGCATATAGCACCCACAGGCAGCGTGCACGTTTGAGAGAACACATGAGACACAGGATGAGCATAGAGCACCCACAGGCAGTGTGCACATCTGAGAGAGCACCCGAGAAACAGGATGGGCATGGAGCACCCATGGGCAGCATGCACGGATGAGACAACACCTGAGACACAGGATGTGCATAGAGCACTCACGGACAGCGTGCACAGATGAGAGAACACCTGAGACACAGGATGGGCATAGAGCGCCCATGGGCAGTGTGCACAGATGAGAGAACACCTGAGACACAGGATGGGCATGGAGCACCCATGGGCAGCATGCACGGATGAGACAACACCTGAGACACAGGATGTGCATAGAGCACCCACAGGCAGCGTGCACGTATGAGAGAGCACCTGAGACACAGGATGGGCATAGAGCGCCCATGGGCAGTGTGCACAGATGAGAGAACACCTGAGACACATGACGGGCACAGAGCACTCATGAGCAGTGTGCACCAAGGAGAGAACACCTGAGCCACAGGACGAGCACAGAGCACCCATGGACAGCTTACACGGATGAGAGAACACCTGAGACACATGATGGGCATAGAGCACACATGGGCAGCACGCACGGATGAGAGAACACCGGAGACACAGGTTTGCATAGAGCACTCATGGACAGCGTGTACAGAGGAGAGAACACCGGAGACACAGGATGGGCATAGAGCACCCACGGGCATGGTGCACATATGAGAAAGCACTTAAGACACAGGATTGGCATAGAGCACCCATGGACAGCGTGCATGGATGAGAGAACAACTGAGACACAGGAGGGGCATAGAGCACCCACAGGCAGCGCGCGCGTATGAGAGAGCACCTGAGACACAGGATGGGCATAGAGCGCCCATGGGCAGTGTGCACAGATGAGAGAACACCTGAGACACAGGACGGACACAGAGCACCCATGAGCAGTGTGCACCAAGGAGAGAACACCTAAGCCACAGGACGAGCACAGAGCACCCATGGACAGCTTACACGGATAAGAGAACACCTGAGACACATGATGGGCATAGAGCACACATGGGCAGCATGCACCAATGAGAGAACACCGGAGACACAGGATTTGCATAGAGCACTCATGGACAGCGTGTACAGATGAGAGAACACCTGAGACACAGGATGGGCATAGAGCACCCACGGGCATGGCGCACATATGAGAGAGCACTTAAGACACAGGATTGGCATAGAGCACCCATGGACAGCGTGCATGGATGAGAGAACACCTGAGACACAGGATGGGCATAGAGCACCCACAGGCAGCGCGCACGTATGAGAGAGCACCTGAGACACAGGATGGGCATAGAGCGCCCATGGGCAGTGTGCACAGATGAGAGAACACCTGAGACACAGGATTGGCATAGAGCACCCATTGACAGCGTGCATGGATGAGAGAACAACTAAGACACAGGATGGGTATAGAGCACCCATGGTCAGTGTGCACGGATGAGAGAAAACCTGAGACACAGATTGGGCACAGAAAGCCCATGGGCAACGTGCATCGAGGAGAGAACACCTGAGACACATGATGGGCACAAAGCACCCATGGTCAGCGTGCATGGAAGAGAGAACACCTGAGACACAGTATGGGCATAGAGCACCCATGGGCAGCGTGCACGGCTTAGAGAACACCTTAGACACAGGAAGGACACAGAGCACCCATGAGCAGTGTGCGCTAAGGTGAGAACACCTGAGACACTAGATGGACATAGAGCACCCATGGGCAGCATGCACGGATGAGAGAACACCTGAGATGCTGGATGTGCATGGAGCGCTCATGGACATCGGGCACGGATGAGAGAACACCTGAGACACAGGATGGGCATAGAGCACCCATAGTCAGTGTGCAACAAGGAGAGAACACCTGAGCCACAGGACGAGCACAGAGCATCCATGGACAGCTTACACGGATGAGAGAACACCTGAGACACATGATGGGCATAGAGCACACACGGGCAGCATGCACGGATGAGAGAACACCGGAGACACAGGATTTGCATAGAGCACTCATGGACAGCATGTACAGATGAAAGAACACCTGAGACACAGGATGGGCATAGAGCACCCACGGGGAGGGTGCACATATGAGAGAGCACCTAAGACACAGGATTGGCATAGAACACCCATGGACAGCGTGCACGGATGAGAGAACAACTGAGACAGAGAATGGGTATAGAGCACCCATGGTCAGTGTGCACGGATGAGAGAAAACCTGAGACACAGATTGGGCACAGAAAGCCCATGGGCAGCGTGCATGGAAGAGAGAACACCTGAGACACAGGATGGGCATAGAGCACCCATGGGCAGCGTTCATGGATGAGAGAACACCTGAGACACAGGAAGGGCACAGAGCACACATGGGCAGCATGCACGGATGAGAGAACACCTGAGATGCTGATGTGCATAGAGCACTCATGGACAGCGGGCAAGGATGGGAGAACACCTGAGACACAGGATGGGCATAGAGCACCCATGGTCTGTGTGCACTTATTAGAGAACACCTGAGACACAGGATGGGCATAGAGGACTCATGGGCAGCGTGCCCATATAAGAGAACACCTGAGACCCAGGATGAGCATAGGTCGCCCATGGGCAGCGTGCAAAGATGAGAGAAAACCTGGGACACAGAATGGGCACAGAGCGCCCATGGGTAGTGTTCAACGAGGAGAGAACACCTGAGACACAGGACGGGTATAGAGCACCCATAGTCAGTGTGCACCAAGTAGAGAACACCTGAGCCACAGGACGAGCACCGAGCACCCATGGACAGCTTACACGGATGAGAGAACACCTGAGACACATGATGGGCATAGGGCACCCATGGGCAGCATGCACTGAGGAGAGAACACCTGAGACACAGGATGGGCATGGAGCACCCATAGTCAGTGTGCACCAAGTAGAGAACACCTGACCCACAGGATGAGCAGCGAGCACCCATGGACAGCTTACACGGATGAGAGAACACCTGAGACACTTGATGGGCATAGAGCACACATGAGCAGCGTGCACATATGAGAGAGCACCTAAGACACAGGATTGGCATAGAGCACCCATGGACTGCGTGCACGGATGAGAGAACAACTGAGACACAGGCCGGGCACAAGGCACCCATGGGCATCGTGCATCGAGAAGAGAACACCTGAGACACAGGCCGGGCACAAGGCACCAATGGGCAGCAAGCACTGAGGAGAGAACACCTGAGATACAGGATGGGCATAGAGCACCCATGGTCCTTGTGCACAGATAAGAGAAGACCTGAGACACAGGATGGGCACAGAGCACCCATGGGCAGCGTGCACAGGTGAGAGAACACCCGAGACACAACATGGGCATAGAGCACCCATGGGCAGTGTGCACGTATGAGAGAGCACCTCAGACACAGGATGGGCATAGCGCGCCCATGGGCAGTGTGCACAGATGAGAGAACACCTAAAACACATGATGGGTACAGAGCACCCATGGGCTGCGTGCATGGATGTGAGAACACCTGAGATACAGGATGGACATAGAGCACCAATGGGCAGCATGCATGGATGGGCATAGAGCACCCATGGGCAGTGTGCACAGGTGAGAGAACACCTGAGACACTGGATGGACATAGAGCACCCATGGGCAGCGTGCACGAATGAGAGAACACCTGAGACAGAGGATGGGCACAGAGCACCCATAAACAGCTAGCACCAAGGAGAGAACACCTGAGACACAGGATGGGCACAGAGCACCCATAAACATCTAGCATCAAGGAGAGAACACCTGAGACATAAGATGGGCACAGAGCACCTATGGAAAGCGTGCACAGATGAGAGAGCACCTGAGTCACAGGATAGGCATAGAGCACCCGTGGGCAGCGTGCACAGATGCGAGAACACCTGAGACACAGGATGGGCATAGAGCACCCACGGGCATGGCGCACATATGAGAGAGCACTTAAGACACAGGATTGGCATAGAGCACCCATGGACAGCGTGCATGGATGAGAGAACACCTGAGACACAGGATGGGCATAGAGCACCCACAGGCAGCGCGCACGTATGAGAGAGCACCTGAGACACAGGATGGGCATAGAGCGCCCATGGGCAGTGTGCACAGATGAGAGAACACCTGAGACACAGGACGGACACAGAGCACCCATGAGCAGTGTGCACCAAGGAGAGAACACCTAAGCCACAGGACGAGCACAGAGCACCCATGGACAGCTTACACGGATGAGAGAACACCTGAGACACATGATGGGCATAGAGCACACATGGGCAGCGTGCACGGATGAGAGAACACCGGAGACTCATGATTTGCATAGAGCACTCATGGACAGCGTGTACAGATGAGAGAACACCTGAGTCACAGGACGAGCACAGAGCACCCATGGACAGCTTACACGGATGAGAGAACACCTGAGACACATGATGGGCATAGAGCACACATGGGCAGCATGCCCCGATGAGAGAACACCGGAGACACAGGATTTGCATAGAGCACTCATGGACAGCGTGTACAGATGAGAGAACACCTGAGACACAGGATGGGCATAGAGCACCCACGGGCATGGTGCACATATGAGAGAGCACTTAAGACACAGGATTGGCATAGAGCACCCATTGACAGCGTGCATGGATGAGAGAACAACTAAGACACAGGATGGGTATAGAGCACCCATGGTCAGTGTGCACGGATGAGAGAAAACCTGAGACACAGATTGGGCACAGAAAGCCCATGGGCAACGTGCATCGAGGAGAGAACACCTGAGACACATGATGGGCACAAAGCACCCATGGGCAGCGTGCATGGAAGAGAGAACACCTGAGACACAGTATGGGCATAGAGCACCCATGGGCAGCGTGCACGGATGAGAGAACACCTTAGACACAGGAAGGACACAGAGCACCCATGAGCAGTGTGCGCTAAGGTGAGAACACCTGAGACACTAGATGGACATAGAGCACCCATGGGCAGCATGCACGGATGAGAGAACACCTGAGATGCTGGATGTGCATGGAGCACTCATGGACATCGGGCATGGATGAGAGAACACCTGAGACACAGGATGGGCATAGAGCACCCATAGTCAGTGTGCAACAAGGAGAGAACACCTGAGCCACAGGACGAGCACAGAGCATCCATGGACAGCTTACACGGATGAGAGAACACCTGAGACACATGATGGGCATAGAGCACACACGGGCAGCATGCACGGATGAGAGAACACCGGAGACACAGGATTTGCATAGAGCACTCATGGACAGCATGTACAGATGAGAGATCACCTGAGACACAGGATGGGCATAGAACACCCACGGGCAGGGTGCACATATGAGAGAGCACCTAAGACAGAGGATTGGCATAGAACACCCATGGACAGCGTGCACGGATGAGAGAACAACTGAGACAGAGAATGGGTATAGAGCACCCATGGTCAGTGTGCACGGATGAGAGAAAACCTGAGACACAGATTGGGCACAGAAAGCCCATGGGCAGTGTGCATGGAAGAGAGAACACCTGAGACACAGGATGGGCATAGAGCACCCATGGGCAGCGTTCACGGATGAGAGAACACCTGAGACACAGGAAGGGCACAGAGCACACATGGGCAGCATGCACGGATGAGAGAACACCTGAGATGCTGGATGTGCATGGAGCACTCATGGACAGCGGGCAAGGATGGGAGAACACCTGAGACACAGGATGGGCATAGAGCACCCATGAACAGCTTACACGGATGAGAGAACACCTGAGACACATGATGGGCACAGAGCACACATGGGCAGCATGCACTGAGGAGAGAACACCTGAGACACAGGATGGGCATAGAGCACCCATAGTCAGTGTGCACCAAGTAGAGAACACCTGAGCCACAGGACGAGCACCGAGCCCCCATGGGCAGCTTACACGGATGAGAGAACACCTGAGACACATGATGGGCATAGGGCACCCATGGGCAGCATGCACTGAGGAGAGAACACCTGAGACACAGGATGGGCATGGAGCACCCATAGTCAGTGTGCACCAAGTAGAGAACACCTGACCCACAGGATGAGCAGCGAGCACCCATGGACAGCTTACACGGATGAGAGAACACCTGAGACACATGATGGGCATAGAGCACACATGGGCAGCGTGCACATATGAGAGAGCACCTAAGACACAGGATTGGCATAGAGCACCCATGGACTGCGTGCACGGATGAGAGAACAACTGAGACACAGGCCGGGCGCAAGGCACCCATGGGCATCGTGCATCGAGGAGAGAACACTTGAGACACAGGCCGGGCACAAGGCACCAATGGGCAGCAAGCACTGAGGAGAGAACACCTGAGATACAGGATGGGCATAGAGCACCCATGGGCAGCGTGCACAGGTGAGAGAACACCTGAGACACATGATGGGCACAAAGCACCCATGGGCAGCGTGCATGGAAGAGAGAACACCTGAGACACAGTATGGGCATAGAGCACCCATTGACAGCGTGCATGGATGAGAGAACAACTAAGACACAGGATGGGTATAGAGCACCCATGGTCAGTGTGCACGGATGAGAGAAAACCTGAGACACAGATTGGGCACAGAAAGCCCATGGGCAACGTGCATCGAGGAGAGAACACCTGAGACACATGATGGGCACAAAGCACCCATGGGCAGCGTGCATGGAAGAGAGAACACCTGAGACACAGTATGGGCATAGAGCACCCATGGGCAGCGTGCACGGATGAGAGAACACCTTAGACACAGGAAGGACACAGAGCACCCATGAGCAGTGTGCGCTAAGGTGAGAACACCTGAGACACTAGATGGACATAGAGCACCCATGGGCAGCATGCACGGATGAGAGAACACCTGAGATGCTGGATGTGCATGGAGCACTCATGGACATCGGGCATGGATGAGAGAACACCTGAGACACAGGATGGGCATAGAGCACCCATAGTCAGTGTGCAACAAGGAGAGAACACCTGAGCCACAGGACGAGCACAGAGCATCCATGGACAGCTTACACGGATGAGAGAACACCTGAGACACATGATGGGCATAGAGCACACACGGGCAGCATGCACGGATGAGAGAACACCGGAGACACAGGATTTGCATAGAGCACTCATGGACAGCATGTACAGATGAGAGATCACCTGAGACACAGGATGGGCATAGAGCACCCACGGGCAGGGTGCACATATGAGAGAGCACCTAAGACAGAGGATTGGCATAGAACACCCATGGACAGCGTGCACGGATGAGAGAACAACTGAGACAGAGAATGGGTATAGAGCACCCATGGTCAGTGTGCACGGATGAGAGAAAACCTGAGACACAGATTGGGCACAGAAAGCCCATGGGCAGCGTGCATGGAAGAGAGAACACCTGAGACACAGGATGGGCATAGAGCACCCATGGGCAGCGTTCACGGATGAGAGAACACCTGAGACACAGGAAGGGTACAGAGCACACATGGGCAGCATGCACGGATGAGAGAACACCTGAGATGCTGGATGTGCATGGAGCACTCATGGACAGCGGGCAAGGATGGGAGAACACCTGAGACACAGGATGGGCATAGAGCACCCATGAACAGCTTACACGGATGAGAGAACACCTGAGACACAGGATGGGCATAGAGCACCCATAGTCAGTGTGCACCAAGTAGAGAACACCAGAGCCACAGGACGAGCACCGAGCCCCCATGGGCAGCTTACACGGATGAGAGAACACCTGAGACACATGATGGGCATAGGGCACCCATGGGCAGCATGCACTGAGGAGAGAACACCTGAGACACAGGATGGGCATGGAGCACCCATAGTCAGTGTGCACCAAGTAGAGAACACCTGACCCACAGGATGAGCAGCGAGCACCCATGGACAGCTTACACGGATGAGAGAACACCTGAGACACATGATGGGCATAGAGCACACATGGGCAGCGTGCACATATGAGAGAGCACCTAAGACACAGGATTGGCATAGAGCACCCATGGACTGCGTGCACGGATGAGAGAACAACTGAGACACAGGCCGGGCACAAGGCACCCATGGGCATCGTGCATCGAGGAGAGAACACTTGAGACACAGGCCGGGCACAAGGCACCAATGGGCAGCAAGCACTGAGGAGAGAACACCTGAGATACAGGATGGGCATAGAGCACCCATGGGCAGCGTGCACAGGTGAGAGAACACCTGAGACACATGATGGGCACAAAGCACCCATGGGCAGCGTGCATGGAAGAGAGAACACCTGAGACACAGTATGGGCATAGAGCACCCATGGGCAGCGTGCACGGATGAGAGAACACCTTAGACACAGGAAGGACACAGAGCACCCATGAGCAGTGTGCGCTAAGGTGAGAACACCTGAGACACTAGATGGACATAGAGCACCCATGGGCAGCATGCACGGATGAGAGAACTGCTGGATGTGCATGGAGCACTCATGGACATCGGGCATGGATGAGAGAACACCTGAGACACAGGATGGGCATAGAGCACCCATAGTCAGTGTGCAACAAGGAGAGAACACCTGAGCCACAGGACGAGCACAGAGCATCCATGGACAGCTTACACGGATGAGAGAACACCTGAGACACATGATGGGCATAGAGCACACACGGGCAGCATGCACGGATGAGAGAACACCGGAGACACAGGATTTGCATAGAGCACTCATGGACAGCATGTACAGATGAGAGAACACCTGAGACACAGGATGGGCATAGAGCACCCACGGGCAGGGTGCACATATGAGAGAGCACCTAAGACACAGGATTGGCATAGAACACCCATGGACAGCGTGCACGGATGAGAGAACAACTGAGACAGAGAATGGGTATAGAGCACCCATGGTCAGTGTGCACGGATGAGAGAAAACCTGAGACACAGATTGGGCACAGAAAGCCCATTGGCAGCGTGCATGGAAGAGAGAACACCTGAGACACAGGATGGGCATAGAGCACCCATGGGCAGCGTTCACGGATGAGAGAACACCTGAGACACAGGAAGGGCACAGAGCACACATGGGCAGCATGCACGGATGAGAGAACACCTGAGATGCTGGATGTGCATGGAGCACTCATGGACAGCGGGCAAGGATGGGAGAACACCTGAGACACAGGATGGGCATAGAGCACCCATGGTCTGTGTGCACGTATTAGAGAACACCTGAGACACAGGATGGGCATAGAGGACTCATGGGCAGCGTGCCCATATAGGAGAACACCTGAGACCCAGGATGAGCATAGGTCGCCCATGGGCAGCGTGCAAAGATGAGAGAAAACCTGGGACACAGAATGGGCACAGAGCGCCCATGGGCAGTGTTCAACGAGGAGAGAACACCTGAGACACAGGACGGGTATAGAGCACCCATAGTCAGTGTGCACCAAGTAGAGAACACCTGAGCCACAGGACGAGCACCGAGCACCCATGAACAGCTTACACGGATGAGAGAACACCTGAGACACATGATGGGCATAGAGCACACATGGGCAGCATGCACTGAGGAGAGAACACCTGAGACACAGGATGGGCATAGAGCACCCATAGTCAGTGTGCACCAAGTAGAGAACACCTGAGCCACAGGACGAGCACCGAGCACCCATGGACAGCTTACACGGATGAGAGAACACCTGAGACACATGATGGGCATAGGGCACCCATGGGCAGCATGCACTGAGGAGAGAACACCTGAGACACAGGATGGGCATGGAGCACCCATAGTCAGTGTGCACCAAGTAGAGAACACCTGACCCACAGGATGAGCAGCGAGCACCCATGGAAAGCTTACACGGATGAGAGAACACCTGAGACACATGATGGGCATAGAGCACACATGGGCAGCATGCTCGAATGAGAGAACACCGGAGACACAGGATTTGCATAGAGCACTCATGGACAGCGTGTACAGATGAGAGAACACCTGAGACACAAGATGGGCATAGAGCACCCACGGGCAGCGTGCACATATGAGAGAGCACCTAAGACACAGGATTGGCATAGAGCACCCATGGACTGCGTGCACGGATGAGAGAACAACTGAGACACAGGCCGGGCACAAGGCACCCATGGGCATCGTGCATCGAGGAGAGAACACCTGAGACACAGGCCGGGCACAAGGCACCAATGGGCAGCAAGCACTGAGGAGAGAACACCTGAGATACAGGATGGGCATATAGCACCCATGGTCCTTGTGCACAGATAAGAGAAGACCTGAGACACAGGATGGGCACAGAGCACCCATGGGCAGCGTGCACAGGTGAGAGAACACCCGAGACACAACATGGGCATAGAGCACCCATGGGTAGTGTGCACGTATGAGAGAGCACCTCAGACACAGGATGGGCATAGCGCGCCCATGGGCAGTGTGCACAGATGAGAGAACACCTAAAACACATGATGGGTACAGAGCACCCATGGGCTGCGTGCATGGATGTGAGAACACCTGAGATACAACATGGGCATAGAGCACCCATGGGCAGTGTGCACGTATGAGAGAGCACCTCAGACACAGGATGGGCATAGCGCGCCCATGGGCAGTGTGCACAGATGAGAGAACACCTAAAACACATGATGGGTACAGAGCACCCATGGGCTGCGTGCATGGATGTGAGAACACCTGAGATACAGGATGGACATAGAGCACCAATGGGCATCATGCATGGATGAGAGAACACCTCAGACACGGGATGGGCATAGAGCACTCATGGGCAGTGTGCACAGGTGAGAGAACACCTGAGACACTGGATGGACATAGAGCACCCATGGGCAGCGTGCACGAATGAGAGAACACCTGAGACAGAGGATGGGCACAGAGCACCCATAAACAGCTTGCACCAAGGAGAGAACACCTGAGACACAGGATGGCACAGAGCACCCATGGGCAGCGTGCACAGGTGAGAGAACACCCGAGACACAACATGGGCATAGAGCACCCATGGGCAGTGTGCACGTATGAGAGAGCACCTCAGACACAGGATGGGCATAGCGCGCCCATGGGCAGTGTGCACAGATGAGAGAACACCTAAAACACATGATGGGTACAGAGCACCCATGGGCTGCGTGCATGGATGTGAGAACACCTGAGATACAGGATGGACATAGAGCACCAATGGGCATCATGCATGGATGAGAGAACACCTCAGACACGGGATGGGCATAGAGCACTCATGGGCAGTGTGCACAGGTAAGAGAACACCTGAGACACTGGATGGACATAGAGCACCCATGGGCAGCGTGCACGAATGAGAGAACACCTGAGACAGAGGATGGGCACAGAGCACCCATAAACAGCTTGCACCAAGGAGAGAACACCTGAGACACAGGATGGGCACAGAGCACCCATAAACATCTAGCATCAAGGAGAGAACACCTGAGACACAAGATGGGCACAGAGCACCTATGGAAAGCGTGCACAGATGAAAGAGCACCTGAGTCACAGGATAGGCATAGAGCACCCATGGGCAGCGTGCACAGATGAGAGAACACCTGAGACACAGGACGGGCACAGAGCACCCATGAGCAGTGTGCACCAAGGAGAGAACACCTGAGACACAGGATGGGCACGGAGCACCCATGGGCAGTGTGCACTAAGGAGAGTACACCTGAGACACAGGATGGGCATAGAGGACCCGTTGGCCTCGTGCATGGATGAGAGACCACCTGAGATGCTGGATGTGCATGGAGCACTCAAGGACAGCGTGCACGAATGATAGAATACCTGAGACACAGGATGGTCATAGAGCACCCATGGGCAGCGTGCACGGATGAGAGAACACCTGAGATGCTGGATGTGCATAGATCGCCCATGGGCAGCGTGCACAGATGAGAGGAAACCTGGGACACAGAATGGGCACAGAGCACCCATGGGCAGTGTTCATCGAGGAGAGAACACCTGAGATACAGGACGGGCACAGGGCACCCATGGGCAGCATGCACTGAGGAGAGAACACCTGAAACACAGGATGGGCATAGAGTACCCGTGGGCAGCGTTCATGGATGAGAGACCACCTGAGATGCTGGATGTGCATGGAGCACTCATGGACAGCGTGCACGGATGAGAGAACACCAAAGACACATAATGGGCACAGAGCGCCCATGGGCAGAGTGCATGGATGAGAGAACATCTGAGACACAGGATGGGCATAGAGCACCCATGGGTAGCGTGCAGGTATGAGAGAACACCTGAGACAAAGGATGGGCATAGAGCACCCATGGGCAGCGTGCACGGACGAGAGAACACCGGAGACATAGAATGGAAATAGAGCACCCATGGGCAGCGTGCACAAATGAGAGAACATCTGGGACACAGGATGGGCATAGAGCACCCATGGGTAGCGTGCACGTTTGAGAGAACACCTGAGACACTGGATGGGCATAGAGAACCCATGGGCAGCGTGCATGAATGAGAGAACACCTGATACACAGGACGGGCACAGAGCACCCATGAGCAGTGTGCACCAAGGAGAAAACACCTGAGACACATGATGGGCATAGATCACCCATGGTCAGCGTGCATGTATGAGAGACCACCTGAGATGCTGGATGAGCATGGAGCACTCATGGACAGCGTGCACGGATGAGAGAACACCGGAGACACATAATGGGCACAGAGCGGCCATGGGCAGCGAGCATGGATGAGAGAACATCTGAGACACAGGATGGGCATAGCGCACCAATGGGCAGCGTGCACGGATGAGAGAACACCTGAGACACTGGACTGGCACAGTGCACCCATGAGCAGTGTGCACCAAGAAGAGAACACCTGAGACACAAGATGGGCATAGAGCACCCATGGACAGCGTGCACGGATGAGAGAACACCTGAGATGCTGGATGTGCATAGATCGCCCATGGGCAGTGTGCACAGATGAGAGAAAACCTGGGACACAGAATGGGCACAGAGCACCCATGGGCAGTGTTCATCGAGGAGAGAACTCCTGAGACACAGGATGGGCACAGGGCACCCATGGGCAGCATGCACTGAGGAGAGAACACCTGAGACACATGATGGGCATAGAGCACACATGGGCAGCATGCACGGATTAGAGAACACCGGAGACACTGGATTTGCAAAGAGCACTCATGGACAGCGTGTACAGATGAGAGAACACCTGAGACACAGGATGGGTATAGAGCACCCACGGGCAGCATGCACATATGAGAGAGCACCCAAGACACAGGATTGGCATAGAGCACCCATGGACAGCGTGCATGGATGGGAGAACACCTGAGATACAGGCCGGGCACAAGGCACCCATGGGCAGCAAGCACTGAGGAGAGAACACCTGAGACACAGGATGGGCATAGAGCACCCATGTTCCTTGTGCACAGATAAGAGAATACCTGAGACACAGGATAGGCAGAGAGCAACGATGGGCAGCCTGCACGAATAGGAGAAAACCTGAGACACACGATGGACATAGAGCACCGATGGGCAGCCTGCACGGATAGGAGAACCCCTGAGACACACGATGGACATAGAGCACCCATGGGCAGCGTGCCCTGGTGAGAGAACAGCTGAGATACAACATGGGCATAGAACACCCATGGGCAGCGTGCACGGGTGAGAGAACACCTGAGACACTGGATGGACATGGGGCACCCATGGGCATCGTGCACGAATGAGAGAACAGCTGAGACACAGGATGGGCATAGAGCACCCATAAACAGCTTGCACCACGGAGAGAACACATGAGACACAGGGCGGGCACAGAGCACCCATAAACAGCTTGCATCAAGGAGAGAACACCTGAGACACAGGATGGGCACAGAGCACCGATGGACAGCGTGCACAGATGTGGAACACCTGAGACACAGGATGGACATAGAGCACCCATGGGCAGCGTGCACAAATGAGAGAGCAACTCAGACACAGGATGGGCACAGAGCGCCCATGGGCAGAGTGCATGGATGAGAGAACATCTGAGACACAGGATGGGCATAGAGCACCCATGGGTAGCGTGCAGGTATGAGAGAACACCTGAGACACAGGATGGGCATAGAGCACCCATGGGCAGCGTGCACGAACGAGAGAACACCTGAGACACAGGATGGGCATAGAGCACCCATGGACAGCGTGCACGGATGAGAGAACACCTGAGATGCTGGATGTGCATAGATCGCCCATGGGCAGCGTGCACAGATGAGAGAAAACCTGGGACACAGAATGGGCACAGAGCACCCATGGGCAGTGTTCATCGAGGAGAGAACTCCTGAGACACAGGACGGGCACAGGGCACCCATGGGCAGCATGCACTGAGGAGAGAACACCTGAAACACAGGATGGGTATAGAGCACCCATAGTCAGTGTGCACCAAGGAGAGAACACCTGAGCCACAGGACGAGCACAGAGCACCCATGGACAGCTTACACGGATGAGAGAACACCTGAGACACATGATGGGCATAGAGCACACATGGGCAGCATGCACGGATTAGAGAACACCGGAGACACTGGATTTGCAAAGAGCACTCATGGACAGCGTGTACAGATGAGAGAACACCTGAGACACAGGATGGGTATAGAGCACCCACGGGCAGCATGCACATATGAGAGAGCACCCAAGACACAGGATTGGCATAGAGCACCCATGGACAGGGTGCCTGGATGGGAGAACACCTGAGATACAGGCCGGGCACAAGGCACCCATGGGCAGCAAGCACTGAGGAGAGATTACCTGAGACACAGGATGGGCATAGAGCACCCATGTTCCTTGTGCACAGATAAGAGAACACCTGAGACACAGAATGGACATAGAGCAACGATGGGCCGCCTGCACGGATAGGAGAACACCTGAGACACACGATGGACACAGAGCACCCATGGGCAGCCTGCACGGATAGGAGAACACCTGAGACACACGATGGACATAGAGCACCCATGGGCAGCGTGCCTGGGTGAGAGAACACCTGAGGTACAACATGGGCATTAAACACCCATGGGCAGCGTGCACGGGTGAGAGAACACCTGAGACACTGGATGGACATGGGGCACCCATGGGCAGCGTGCACGAATGAGAGAACAGCGGAGACACAGGATGGGCATAGAGCACCCATAAACAGCTTGCACCAAGGAGAGAACACATGAGACACAGGGTGGGCACAGAGCACCCATAAACAGCTTGCATCAAGGAGAGAACACCTGAGACACAGGATGGGCACAGAGCACCTATGGACAGCGTACACAGATGAGGAACACCTGAGACACAGGATGGACATAGAGCACCCATGGGCAGCGTGCACGAATGAGAGAGCACCTCAGACACAGGATGGGCATAGAGCGCCCATGGGCAGGGTGACCAGATGAGAGAATGCCTAAAACACATAATGGGCACAGAGCGCCCATGGGCAGAGTGCATGGATGAGAGAACATCTGAGACACAGGATGGGCATAGAGCACCCATGGGTAGCGTGCAGGTATGAGAGAACACCTGAGACACAGGATGGGCATAGAGCACCCATGGGCAGCGTGCACAAACGAGAGAACACCTCAGACACAGGATAAAGGGAAGGTTTAGGGACTGGCAAGTAGGTGCACTTGTGCAGTTAGCATCCAGTACCAGACTGCACTCAGGTTCTGCAGTGGTAGACCATAGACACATTTTACTAGGCCTCTTCTGTGGGGGGTACAACCAGTGCTGCAGGCCTACCAGCAGCATTTGTATTTACAAGCCCTGGCACCTTTGGTGCACTTTACTGGGGACTGACAGTAAACCAAATAAGCCAATCATGGAGACCAATCAATGTATACACTTTTCATAGGGAGAGCATATGCACTTTAGCACTGGTCAGCAGTGGTAAAGTGCCCAGAGTCATTAAACCAACAAAAACAGGTCAGAGAGAATGTAGGAGGAAGTCAAAAAGTTCGGGGAAGACCCTGCAGAGAGGGCCAAGTCCAACAGGCACAGAGCACCCATAAACATCTAGCATCTGTGCCCATCAAGGACACATGATGGGCACAGAGCACCTATGGGAAGCGTGCACAGATGCGAGAGCACCTGAGTCACAGGATAGGCATAGAGCGCCCATGGGCAGCGTGCACAGATGAGAGAACACCTGAGACACAGGACGGGCACAGAGCACCCATGAGCAGTGTGCACCAAGGAGAGAACACCAAAGACACAGGATGGGCACGGAGCACCCATGGGCAGTGTGCGCTAAGGAGAGTACACCTGAGACACAGGATGTGCATAGAGCACCCATGGGCAGCGTGCATGGATGAGAGACCACCTGAGATTCTGGATGTGCATTGTTGGACAGGCCACAGGAAGGGCTCGCTCCCTCCCAGCATGACAGGGCCCGAGCCCCGGCCCTCCAGGTGTTACCCACAGAAGTACCCCGCACCCCGTCTCATACGGGACTCCTGCCCCCGGACATCTCTGTATCATGGGGCCGAACCACTACTGGGCCTCGCCCGGCCCGGCCGCCATCTTGGACACTGCACCACGAGGCCGCGTGGCCTCAGATCGACCCTAACCCTGGGCCTGGCCAGGCCCCGACATCCCGGCACCACCATCCACCCAGGAGGTGAACGGACCACTTGGCAGGTCAATGGGAGAAAGAAGTGTCGATGGCTCTCCCCCGCCAGGTGCCGATCGCACCCAGCTCCCCCCCGGGCCCTGGCTCCACCCCCCTGCTGGGTGTCTGGACTCCCTCATCCCGGACCTCCCGACCTCCAAGTGCGAGGGTCCGGACATCAAAGGGCGCCAGACCTATAACTGGGGCAGCTCCAGAGCAGGAAGGCAGTTGTATCCTGGAGTCGAGAGACACCGTGAAGAACTCATCCTTGACGGACTACTGGCGCTGCCGTAGTCCTGCCTTGCGAACTATCGTCCTGCCTGCTGGCGCTGCCGCAACCTTCTGCATCCTTCATCTTCGTCGGGACCTGCTGGCACGGCCGCGGACCGTTGTAACTACCACCTTCATCGGGACCTGCTGGCGCCGCCGCGGACCGTCGCTACCTACGATCATCTCGGGACCTACCGGCGCTGCCGCGGCCCGTCCATCTAGAACGCCGAGCTCGAGGATTGTGAGCTATTCATCATATCATCGCACCTACCAGATTGGTAATAAGACTGTCCCGCTACCCCCTTCCCATCCAAGAGACTAGAATCGAGGGGACCCCTGAGTCCAGACCTCCTTGTACCATTCTACCGTACTTAAAGATCACTTATAAAGAACGTTAAACCTTATCTCTGTGTGGTGTACGTCTGTGGGGGGGAAGTTACTTGTCTGTACGATCGCTGGAGGGGTTCTCCCTGGAGACCTCTCCCATTGTCCTCGGCCGACCCTCCCGGTCCGTCTAACATTGGTGGCCAGCGGCGCGATCCGAATCAACGCGTAATCGTACAGAGAGTAGCTCACCCCACGACGAAAACACAATGACAACCAAAGAGAGCGGATCCACCGAGAAATTCCAGATGGAGAAATTGGAAGAATACAGCCATCGTGAATTGAAACAATTCTGTATGGAATTAGGCATTGCTACCACCGGCCTGAGTACTAAAGACGATTTCAAGCACGCCATTGAGTCATGGGCAGAAACCGGGGCAGTCAGACCCCCGGACCAAAACGTTGCAGCATCAGAGAGGAACACCACGGCTCCCGAGGAGCGAAGAACGGGTCTCTCGCAGGAAGAGATCCAAGAGAGAGAAAAAAGCAGACTGCATGAGTTAGAAATGGCCCGAATCAAAATGGACAGTGAGCTCAAATTAGCCGAACAGAAACTGAACCTAGAACATTTGCGGCTCCGAGAAGAACGGGAAGAAAAACAGAGGCAGAGAGAGCTTGAAGAAAAAAAATTAGCGTACGAACACGAGCGCAATCTAGCAGAAATAAACCTACGGAAACAGAACAAAGAACTGGGAGTGCCCGAGCAACCGCGCACCCCAGGAACGGCAGAAAAGAAAGTACACATCCCCAAGGATGTCGTTCGAGAATATTTCCGAGATGACGACATACAACAGTGGTTCAAGGCCTACGAGATCGCCATGACCTCCCACCGGATTGATCGAAGTGACTGGGGAGCCGGTCTATGGGGGAGGTTTGTCAATGAAGGCCGCGATGCCCTGTTACAGCTCCCAGACCATCTGATGACCTCCTATGACCACATGAAGGCGGCCCTCCTCACCCGATATGGGCTCACACCCGAAATGTACCGCCGGAGGTTCCGAGACTGCACCCGGATCCCAGGTACAACTTGGGTGGAATATGTAAACTATTTCAGCCGAGCCTTCGAGGGTTGGATCAAGGGAAGCCATGTAACAACCTACGAGCAACTTTTTAATCTCATGGTGTGGGAGCACCTCTCTAACAACTGCTTCGTCGAGCTCAGGCAGCACCTCCTCGACAGTAAATTGACTGACCCACGGCAGCTCGCCGCCGAGGCTGACCGGTGGGAGAGCACTCGAGTAGGCCGGAGTGGGCCACACGAACAGAACCGGAACAACCAAGGTCAGCACCGTCCCCGAGGAGGAGGAGGAGGCCAGGGACGAGGAAGAGACACCGTCCCGGCCGCTCCCGCTGCAAGTACCCCGCCCCCGGCCAACCGGGGCAACCCCCCGGTGCGCCCGGGGTTCCGAGCCAATGTCACATGTCACCGATGCCAGCGAGTCGGCCACTACGCCAATGACCCGAACTGTCCCCAGAACCAGACTCCGAGACCCCGCCAGGTAGCTGCCGCCGCCCTGGGGGGAGAACAAATCTCCGAAGAACAGGAGGAGTGCGAACAAGAACAACAAAAGTGGGAACCGGCCGCCATGGTTCTAGCGTGCCTAGGGGGAAGAGACATGGTCCCGCGGGCTCCCCTACCCGCCAACACCAGAAAATATGGTCAGTGGGTGAACATTAATGGGCGCAGGGCCGAAGCCCTACGTGACACAGGGGCCAGTGTGACGGCCGTCCGCTGTCACCTGGTGACCCCAGAGCAGATCCTGCCGAACATTCTCTGCCCCGTCCGTTCAGCCGACAATTCGGAGAGTCTATGTCGGATGGCCTGCGTCCCCTTCGAATGGGGAGGAGTATCCGGCATGTTGAAGGTGACGGTCCGAGATGACGCCCCCGTGGACTGTCTCCTGGGAAATGATCTTGAGAGTTCCCTGTGGGCCGCCGTAGAAAGAAGAGAACACCTGGGGATGTTGGGCCTCCCGGACTGGGCGTGTGTAACCACCCGGTCCATGGCCGCCCGTACCATCCCCCGACCAGAAGAACCCGAATGGCCAGCACCCCCTCCCCCGATCGCTCCAGTAGAAGACACCGACCCACCGGAACAAACTCCCGAAGGGCTCGCTCAACCCCAGGACCTTCCCAGCCTGGCTCAGTGGTGTCAAGAGGGGGGGCCCACCCAAGAACAGTTCCGTCAAGAACAGAAGGCCTGTCCCTCCCTAGAGGGACTCCGCCAGCAAGCCCTCGCCCAGAGCGCAGGGGACACCACCGGAGCCCATTGGATCTATTGGGACAACAACTTGTTGTACAGTGAACAGAGAATCGCGGAGTTAGGGGCCAGTCGAGTGCTGGTGGTGCCCCTCCGTTTTAGAGACTTCTTGTTAAATCTGGCCCACGATGTCCCCCTGGCTGGACACCTGGGTCAAGACAAAACCTACAGTCGCCTGGTGACCCACTTTTTCTGGCCCAAGATAAGAAACGACGTCCTCAACCACTGCCGGTCCTGCCCCACGTGCCAGGCCAGCGGGAAAAGCGGCCGCAAACTTAAAGCACCTCTGCAACCCTTCCCGGTTGTCACCACCCCGTTCGAGAGGGTGGGCATAGACATTGTGGGGCCCCTGGACCCCCGTACAGCACAAGGACATCGGTTCATCCTGGTACTGGTGGACCACGCCACCCGCTACCCCGAGGCTGTTCCCCTGCGAACTGTAACAGCCCCGGTGGTCGGCCGGGCCTTAATGGGGATCTTCTCCCGGGTGGGCTTTCCCCGAGAAGTCGTCAGCGACAGAGGCACAAACTTTATTTCAAAATATATGAAGTACCTCTGGCAACAGTGCGGGGTCACCTACCGATTCACGACCCCCTATCACCCTCAAGGAAACGGACTCGTCGAGCGGTTCAACCGCACCCTCAAAGGAATGATTGGGGGGTTGGAAGAGCCCCTCCGTCGCCAGTGGGATGTGCTACTGCCGTGCCTCCTCTTCGCATATCGAGAAGTCCCCCAGAAGTCCCTCGGCTTCAGCCCGTTCGAACTCTTGTATGGACACCCGGTGCGAGGGCCCCTCAGCCTAGTCAAAGAAGGTTGGGAGATGGCCCCCCTAAAGACCCCCCCAGATGTCTTCAAGTACCTCCTGACCCTACGCAATCAAACCAGGCGATTCAGAGAAATGGCGAAAGCGAACCTGGAGGCCAGTCAGGAGGACATGAAAAAATGGTACGATCAAAATGCCTCCTCCATCGAATTCGAACCTGGCCAACAAGTGTGGGTGATGTCCCCCACCGAACCCTGTGCCTTGCAGGACAAGTGGACGGGGCCCTTCAAAGTGGTCGAGCGCAAGAGCCCCGTCACCTATCTCATCGATATGGAATCTCCACGGAACCCCCTCCGGGTCCTCCACGCCAATAGCCTCAAACCCCACTTTGTGCGCTCGGAGCTCAGTCTCCTGATGGCTACAGACAGCGGAGCGGAAGAAGACTCCGAGCCTCTCCCTGATCTCCTAAGGACCGGGGAAAAAGATGGTTCCGTGGACGGGGTCCGACTCTCAGATGCCCTTACCCCGGAACAGCGCCAAGGCTGCCGGGACCTCCTGCTGCAATTCGCGGCCCTGTTTTCCCTCACCCCAGGGGTCACCCCCTGGTGCTTGCATGACGTGGACACTGGGGACAGTCCCCCTATCAGACATCGGGCGTACCGCGTACCAGATCGGGTACGGGCCTGCATCCAAGAGGAGGTGTCAAAGATGCTCACGATCGGGGTCATCGAGCCTTCGGACAGCCCCTGGGCCAGCCCGGTCATGCTGGTCCCCAAAGCTGCTGCCCCCGACACCACCCCTGAGCTCCGATTCTGCGTCGACTACCGGGGCTTGAACGCTGTCACCAGAACCGACGCTCATCCCATCCCCCGAGCAGATGAACTGATCGACCGCATGGGGGCTGCCCGCTACCTCAGCATCATCGACCTGACGGCGGGCTACTGGCAGATCGGTCTCACACCCCGGGCTCAAGAACGATCCGCTTTTTCCACTCCCGATGGCCACTACCACTTCAAGGTCATGCCGTTCGGCATGAAGAATGCTCCAGCTACTTTTCAGCGACTGGTGAACCAGGTCTTGGCGGGGCTCGAGGAGTTCAGCGCCGCCTACCTGGACGATATCGCTGTGTACAGCCGCCACTGGTCCGACCACCTCCACCACCTCCGAGAGGTCCTGCAGGCCCTCCAACGGGCCGGCCTCACAATCAAGGCCAGCAAGTGCCAAATTGGTCAGGGGTCCGTAACCTATCTCGGACACCAGGTGGGAAGCGGTCTGGTGGCCCCTCTTCAACTCAAGATCGCTGCCATCCAGTCCTGGCAGCCTCCCGTCACACAGACCGAGGTCCGAGCCTTCTTGGGGCTCACCGGCTACTACCGGCGGTTCGTGAAGGATTATGGCAGCATTGTGGGGCCCCTCACGGAACTCACATCCAAAAACCACCTGAAGGAGGTCAACTGGACCCCAGACTGTCAAGCGGCCTTCGAGAAGCTGAAGGCCGCCATGTGCACTGCCCCTGTGCTCCAGGCCCCCGACTACAGTCGGGAATTCATTGTACAAACGGATGCCTCCGACCATGGCATTGGGGCGGTCCTCTCCCAGTCGAACCCCGAAGGACTTGACCAACCAGTGGCCTTCATCAGCAGACGTCTCCGGGCCCGAGAACAGCGCTGGAGCACCATCGAGAGGGAGGCCTTCGCAGTGGTGTGGGCCCTCAAAAAGCTCCGGCCCTATCTCTTCGGTACCCACTTCCGGGTGCAGACAGATCATCGGCTTCTGCAGTGGCTAATGCAGATGCGGGGGGAAAACCCCAAACTATTGCGTTGGTCCATCTCCCTGCAGGGGATGGACTTCACTGTGGAACATCGACCCGGCCAAGACCACGCCAAGGCAGATGGCCTGTCACGCTTTTTCCGCCTCGACGAGGAGAGTCCCCAAGAGGATGGGTGACTCTCCCCGCCTTCAGCTGGGGGGGACGCATGTTGGACAGGCCACAGGAAGGGCTCGCTCCCTCCCAGCATGACAGGGCCCGAGCCCCGGCCCTCCAGGTGTTACCCACAGAAGTACCCCGCACCCCGTCTCATACGGGACTCCTGCCCCCGGACATCTCTGTATCATGGGGCCGAACCACTACCGGGCCTCGCCCGGCCCGGCCGCCATCTTGGACACTGCACCACGAGGCCGCGTGGCCTCAGATCGACCCTAACCCTGGGCCTGGCCAGGCCCCGACATCCCGGCACCACCATCCACCCAGGAGGTGAACGGACCACTTGGCAGGTCAATGGGAGAAAGAAGTGTCGATGGCTCTCCCCCGCCAGGTGCCGATCGCACCCAGCTCCCCCCCGGGTGCTGGCTCCACCCCCCTGCTGGGTGTCTGGACTCCCTCATCCCGGACCTCCCGACCTCCAAGTGCGAGGGTCCGGACATCAAAGGGCGCCAGACCTATAACTGGGGCAGCTCCAGAGCAGGAAGGCAGTTGTATCCTGGAGTCGAGAGACACCGTGAAGAACTCATCCTTGACGGACTACTGGCGCTGCCGTAGTCCTGCCTTGCGAACTATCGTCCTGCCTGCTGGCGCTGCCGCAACCTTCTGCATCCTTCATCTTCGTCAGGACCTGCTGGCACGGCCGCGGACCGTTGTAACTACCACCTTCATCGGGACCTGCTGGCGCCGCCGCGGACCGTCGCTACCTACGATCATCTCGGGACCTACCGGCGCTGCCGCGGCCCGTCCATCTAGAACGCCGAGCTCGAGGATTGTGAGCTATTCATCATATCATCGCACCTACCAGATTGGTAATAAGACTGTCCCGCTACCCCCTTCCCATCCAAGAGACTAGAATCGAGGGGACCCCTGAGTCCAGACCTCCTTGTACCATTCTACCGTACTTAAAGATCACTTATAAAGAATGTTAAACCTTATCTCTGTGTGGTGTACGTCTGTGGGGGGGAAGTTACTTGTCTGTACGATCGCTGGAGGGGTTCTCCCTGGAGACCTCTCCCATTGTCCTCGGCCGACCCTCCCGGTCCGTCTAACATGCATAGAGCACCCATGGGCAGCGTGCACGTATGAGAGAACACCTGAGACACAGGATGGGCAAAGATCACCCATGGGTAGTGTGCACAGATGAGAAAAAATCTGAGACACAGAATGGGCACAGAGCGCCTCGGGCAGCGTTCATCGAGGAGAGAACACCTGAGACACTGACCATGGGCATAGAGCACCCATGGTCAGTGTGCACCAAGGAGAAAACACCTGAGAAACAGGACGAGCACAGAGCACCCATGGACAGCTTACACAGATGAGAGAACACCTGAGACACATGATGGGCATAGAGCACCCATGGGCAGCATGCACGGATGAGAGAACACCGGAGACTCAGGATGTGCATAGAGCACTCATGGACAGCGTGCACGTATGAGAGAGCACCTGAGACACAGGATGGGCATAGAGCACTCATGGACAGCATGAACGGATGAGAGAACACCTGAGACATAGGCCGGACACAAGGCACCCATGTGCAGCGTGCATCCAGGAGAGAAGACCTGAGACACAGGCCGGGCACAAGGTGCCCATGGGCAGCATGCACTGAGGAGAGAACACATGAGGCACAGAATGGGCTTTGAGCGCCTTTGGTCGTTGTGCACAGATGAGAGAACACCTGAGACACAGGATGGACACAGAGTACCCATGGGCAGCGTGCATGGAATAGAGAACACCTGAGACACACGATGGACATAGAGAACCCATTGGCAGCATGCACAAAGGAGAGAACACCTGAGACACCGGATGGGCATAGAGCACCCATTTGCAGCGTGCACGGATGTGAGAACACCTGAGACACTGGATGTGTATAGAGCACCCATGGGCAGCGTTACCGGACGAGAGAACACTTCAGACACAGGATGGGCACTGAGCACCCATAAACATCTAGCATCAAGGAGAGAACACCTGAGACATGATGTTGGACAGGCCTCGTGGAAGGCCGATCCCTCCCCGCATAGCGGAACACGGACCCCTGCACCTCCTGTTTCTCGGACAAGAACCACCCCTGCAACGCGCCGGGTCAACCCACGGCCCTTCCCCGACAGAGCCCTGGCTCCTGAACACCACAGTATCGGCTGGCCCGGATCCCTTCCAGAACCCCGGTCTCCGGCCCAGTCGCCATTTTGGACACTGCACGACCAGGCCTCGTGGCCTCGGGTCGACCTCGGCCTCGGGCCCAGCCAGGCCCCGACATCGAGGCACCACCATCCACCCAGGGGGGGAAGAGACCACTTGGCAGGTCAATGGGAGAAGGAGTGTCAATGGCTCCCCTCCGCCAGGTGTCGATCGCCCCCAGCCTCCCCGGGCGCTGGCTCCACCCTCCTGCTGGGTGTCTGGACTCCCTCATCCCGGACCTCCCGACCTCTAAGTGCGAGGGTCCGGACATCAAAGGGGGCCAGACCTATAACTGGGGCAGCTCCAGAGCAGGAAGGCAGTTGTATCCTGGAGTCGAGAGACACCGAGACAAACTCATCCTTCAAGGCCTGCTGGCGCTGCCGCGGCCCTCATCGTCGTGAACCATCCTCAAGGCCTGCTGGCGCTGCCGCGGCCCTCCTCGTCGTGAACCATCTTCAAGGCCTGCTGGCGCTGCCGCGGCCCTCCTCGTCGTGAACTATCTTTGAAGCCTGCTGGCGCTGCCGCGGCCCTCATCGTCGTGAACCATTCTCAAGGCCTGCTGGCGCTGCCGCGGCCCTCCTCGTCGTGAACTATCTTCGAAGCCTGCTAGCGCTGCCGCGGCCCTCTTCATCGTGAACCATCTACCAGGCCTGCTGGCGCTGCCGCGGCCCATCCGTGCGAACCCTCCAGCTCGAGGATTGTGAGCTCCACCTTTTGCTGCTTCTGTATTAGACCGGTATTCAGACTGTCCCGCTACCCTTTTCCCCAAAGAGACTAGAATTGACGGGATCCTCATATCCTGGTCCCACTGTACCGCTCATCACCTTGCCTAAAGATATATATAAAAGTGTGCCGAACTTATCCTTGTGTGGTGTCTATCTGTGGGGGGGAAGTTACTTGTCTGTACGATTACCGGAGAGGGCCCTCGCCGGAGGCCTCTCCCCCTGTACTCGGCCGACCTTCCGAGTCTCCTTCTAACACATGACATGTGCATAGAACACCCATGGGCAGCGTGCACGAATGAGAGAACACCTGAGACACTGGGTGGACATAGAGCACGCAATGGCAGCGTGCACAAATGAGGGAAAAGCTGAGACACAGGATGGGCACAGAACAACCATAAACAGCTTGCACCAAGGAGAGAACATCTGAGACACAGGATGGGCACAGAGCACTTATGGGCAACTTGCACATATGAGAGAGCACATGAGACACTGGACGGGCACATGCACACATGAGCAGTGTGCACCAAGGAGAGAACACCTGAGACACAGGATGGGCACTGAGCAACCATGGGCAGTGTGCAGTAAGGAGAGAACACCTGAGACACAGGATGGTCATAGAGCACCCATGGACAGCGTGCACGGATGAGAGAACACCTGAGGCACAGGATGGGCAAAGTTTACCCATGGGTAGTGTGCACAGATGAGAGAAAACCTGAGACACAGAATGGGCAGAGAGTGCCCATGGGCAGCGTGCACGTATGAGAGAACGCCTTAGACACAGGATGGGCATAGAGCGTTTTGGAAGGCGGTGACCCCAGGGGTCAAGAGGACTCTCCTAACCACCTGGAACCTCCTCTCCCACAATTACTGCCGAGTCTTATCGAGGGGGGAGTCCCCGCCAGGGAGGACTGATCGTACACACTGTCGACACACCACACTTATGAACGGACACCACACCGTGATTCTTTATCAAGAAAGACTTTATCAAGATTAAAAGTAAGGAGCAATACACAGCGATCGAGGGATCGCAAAAGTCTCGTAACGAGGGATCGGGGAAGCGGGACAGTCTTAGGAGGCCAGCTGGCACGCCACGCACCCACGCACAGTTCTCAATCCTCGAACTGGGGGTACGGGGGCTGGCGATGGGACTTGCTGTCCTACTCACTTCTGGTTCAAGATGATCGTGAGGGTAGCGTCGATGGTCCAGCCGGACCAGAGGATTCGTCAAGCCGCGACGAGGTCAGCAGGGCTTGGTCAGGAGTACGCCGTCGTACTCGGAAGCAGGTGGAGCCGCGACAGCGTCAGCAGGGCTCCGATGGTCAGGTCTTGTACTTCAAGAAGGAGCCGCGACAGCATCAGCAGGGCTCCGATGGTTCAGTTCTGGTACTTCGAGAGGGAGCCGCGACAGCGTCAGCAGGGCTCCGATGGTCCGGTCTTGTACTCCAAGAGGGAGCCGCGACAGCGTCCGCAGGGCTCCGATGGTTCCGTTCCGTAGGTTCTAGGATGAGCCGCGATGACGTCAGCAGGGCTCGGTGGGTCAGAGTCTGTTCTCCTCAAAGTCAGCCGCGATCAGATCAGCAGGGCTTTCTTGTCCAAGATACAACTGCCGACTAGATGGAAGGCAGGCTGTCTTATAGTACTGGAGCTCTTTGATGTCCGGACCCTCAGAGGCAGGAGGCCGGAAGTCCGAGGGCCTGGCGCCTGATGGTCTGGGCGGTTGGTTCTTTTATGCTTTGGACCATGCGTCCAGGGAATCCCAAACGCCCATCACGGCCTGGAGCCAGCTCACTAGGAGGCCCAAGGTGCAATCGAAACCAGCCCCCAGGGATAGGTCAGAGGTGTGAGGGCAACCAGTTCCTCGGAAGGGGGCCGGAGGTGTGATGGAAGTCTTGGTTTCGGGTACTTGGTGAGTCGTTCACCCCCCGGGCGGATCTGGGCGCGCCGGACGCGCAGGCTTAGCTGTAGCCGGGAGAGGCCAGGGGCTGCCGAAAGGAAAGAAGGCGGCCGGCCGGCCGGGGTGGCCAAACATGGAGTCTGGTGATCACGTGCACGGGTGCAGGCACGCGGTCTGGGGATCGTCTCAGGTCCGAAGTAAGAGTGTCCTGTACAGTTCTGGGGGGACGGGAATCAGTTCCACCCGTAGTTCTGGGGTGGCGGAGATCAGCGAGGACCACGCCACGAGGCCCGGTCCAACAGAGCGCCTATGGGCAGCGGGCACAGATGAGAGAAAACCTGAGACACAGAATGGGCACAGAATGCTCATGGGCAGCGTGCACGGATGAGAGAACAACTGAGACAAAGGATGGGCATAGGGCACCCATGGGCAGCGTGCACAGATGAGAGAACACCTGAGACACAAGATGGGTACAGAGCACCCATGGGCTGCGTGCATGGCTGGGAGAACACCTGAGACACAGGATAGGCACAGAGCACCCATGGGCAGCGTTACCGGACGGGAGAACACCTCAGACACAGGATGGGCATAGAGCACCCATGGGCAGCGTGCACGAATGAGAGAACACCTGAGACAGAGGATGGGCACAGAGCACCCATAAACAGCTTGCACCAAGGAGAGAACGCCTGAGAGACAGGATGGGCACAGAGCACCCATAAACATCTAGCATCAAGGAGAGAACACCTGAGACACAGGATGGGCACAGAGCACCTATGGGCAGCATGCACAGATGAGAGAACACATGAGACACAGGATGGACATAGAGCACCCATGGGCAGCGTGCACGTATGAGATATCACCTGAGACACAGGATAGGCATAGAGCACCCATGGGCAGCAAGCACAGATGAGAGAACACCTGAGACACAGGATGGGCACAGAGCATCCATAGGCAGCGAGCACCTAGGAAAGAACACCTGAGACACAGGATGGGCATAGAGCACCCATGGGCAGCGTGCACGGGTGAGAGAACACCTGAGACACAAGATGGGCATAAAGCGCCCATGGGCAGGGTGCATGAATGAGAGAGCACCTGAGCCACTGGATGGTCATAGAGCAACCACGGGCAGCGTGCACAGATGAGTGAAAACCTGAAACACAGAATGGGCACAGAGTTCCCATGGGCAGTGTGCACGTATGAGAGAACAACTGAGACAAAGGATGGGCATAGGGCACCCATGGGCAGCGTGCACAGATGAGAGAACACCTGAGACACAAGATGGGTACAGAGCACCCATGGGCTGCGTGCATGGCTGGGAGAACACCTGAGACACAGGATAGGCACAGAGCACCCATGGGCAGCGTTACCGGACGGGAGAACACCTCAGACACAGGATGGGCATAGAGCACCCATGGGCAGCGTGCACGAATGAGAGAACACCTGAGACAGAGGATGGGCACAGAGCACCCATAAACAGCTTGCACCAAGGAGAGAACGCCTGAGAGACAGGATGGGCACAGAGCACCCATAAACATCTAGCATCAAGGAGAGAACACCTGAGACACAGGATGGGCACAGAGCACCTATGGGCAGCATGCACTGAGGAGAGAACACCTGAGACACAAGATGGACATAGAGCACCCATGGGCAGCGTGCACGTATGAGATATCACCTGAGACACAGGATAGGCATAGAGCACCCATGGGCAGCAAGCACAGATGAGAGAACACCTGAGACACAGGATGGGCATAGAGCACCCATGGGCAGCATGCACGGATGAGAGAACACCTGAGACTCAGGATGTGCATAGAGCACTCATGGACAGAGTGCACATATGAGAGAGCACCTGAGACACAGGATGGGTATAGAGCACTCATGGACAGCGTGCATCCAGGAGAGAACACCAGAGACACAGGCCGGGCACAGGGCACCGATGAGCAGCATGCACTGAGGAGAGAACACATGAGGCACAGAATGGGCTTTGAGCACCTTTGGTCGTTGTGCACAGATGAGAGAACACCTGAGACACAGAATGGACACAGAGGACCCATGGGCAGCGTGCACGGAATAGAGAACACCTGAGACACACGTTGGACATAGTGCACCCATGGGCAGCATGCACAAAGGAGAGAACGCCTGAGACACGGATGGGCATAGAGCACCCATGGGCAGGTGCACGGATGTGAGAACACATGAGACACAGGATGGGTATAGAGCACCCATGGGTAGCGTGCATGGGTGAGAGCACACCTGAGACACAACATGGGCATAGAGCACCCATGGGCAGCGTACAAGGATCAGAGAACACCTGAGACACTGGATGGACATAGAGCACCCATGGGCTGCGTGCACGAATGAGAGAACAGCTGAGACACAGGATGGGCACAGAGCAACCATAAACAGCTTGTCCAAGGAGAGAACATCTGAGACACAGGATGGGCACAGAGCACCTATGGGCAGTGTGAACGTATGAGAGAACACCTGAGACACAGGATGGTCATAGAGCGACCAAGGGCAGCGTGCACAGATGAGCGAAAACCTGAAACACAGAATGGGCACAGAGTGCCCATGGTCAGTGTGCACATATGAGAGAACACCTTAGACACAGGATGGGCAGAGAGCACCCATGGGCAGCGGGCACAGATGAGAGAACACCTGAGTCACAGGATGGGCATAGAGCACCCAATGGCAGCGTGCACAGATGAGAGAACACCTGAGACACAGGACTGGCACAGAGCACCCATAAGCAGTGTGCACCAAGGAGAGAACACCTGAGACACAGGATGGGCACGGAGCACCCATGGGCAGTGTGCACTAAGGAGAGTACACCTGACACACAGGATGGGCATAGAGCACCCATGAGCAGCGTGCATGGATGAGAGACCACCTGAGATGCTGGATGTGCATGGAGCACTCATAGACAGCGTGCACAGATGAGACAACACCTGAGACACACAGAGCAACCACGGGCAGTGTGCAGTAAGGAGAGAACACCTGAGACACAGGATGGGCAGAGAGCACCCATGGACAGTGTGCACGGATGAGAGCACACCTGAGATGCTGGATGTGCATAGAGCACCCATGGGCAGCGTGCACGTATGATAGAACACCTGAGACACAGGAGGAGCAAAGATCAACCATGGGTAGTGTGCACAGATGAGAAAAAACCTGACACACAGAATGGGTCAAAGCAGCCAAGGTGTTAAAAACACATCCTACCTAGCTAGAAAGCTGTTAAAAGAGATAAGGAAGGGCCTAGGCTTAGACTCCACTTGCCCTGGGCGCAGGCAAATATTAAACGGATATCTGTGCGCCCTTTCAATTTCTCTCTCCCAATCCAACTTTGTGATTTCAGGAAAAGCAGCTTTAAATAACTCTACAGTGGAGAAGTGTGGCTCACCGGTTAGAGGAGGCAGATCCTGACGCAGAGGTCAGACCCAGGACCAGGGTTCAATCCCCGACGCGGCAGGGTCTTGAGCTCAAAATGTCCACGGACTCGATAATTCTTGCCTCGGTGCCTACTCGAATCACGGGTTCACACTCTGCACCTCTGGGCATTAGCTTTCTTAATCTTCACTACGGCCCCACCGCGATGGGATGCCTGGCTTTCACCTTGGGGAGGCCCAGTAGGGGTTATCTCGCAGGGAAAAGCCAGGACGGATTCCCAAAGCAAGCGCCTTGAGACCTTACGGTGAACTGTGTTCAGCCCAGCTTGCCCAACTCTTTCGAATTTTCTTCAAGGCATGAACAGGTTTAAGGCTCCTTTACCAGTATCCCTGAAAGGGCGGCAGGAGAGGTGAGCTTACGCGTGGGCGCCATCTTGCCTCCTTGTTTCTTCACAAGTGAGGTAACAGCGATAGAGTTTCTACATTCTATGTCGGCCTAGTATGATAAGTGGGAATTGTTAGTGGGCAAACATTTAAACTGTATTGATGATGTTCTTTTCCTCAGTAGCTTCTTTGTGACTCTCTAATGTCCTTCTAATTGGTCATTTTCATATGAATAGGGCTCTTTTCTTTTTTTTTCTTTTCTCTTCTCTACCTTTTTCATTTCTCTTAATTCTTAGCTTTTTTTCTATGACAGAATTAGTGTCCCTGTGAGGAAGGCAGGGGGTCCCGGGAAGCTTTACATCTACAGGACCATAAGTCCTAACGCCTTGGTAAGGGAGGGGGGGGGTGAGGTGGGAAAGAGGGGGTGAAAGTTTGGCATGGGGGGGGGTTTGGTGGGTGTGTGTAGTGTGGTGGGGGAAAAAAGGGGTAAAATCCACGGTGGGGGCAAGAGAAAGCAATGATAAGACAACATTTTTTTTCAAAACAGTTATAGCTGTTCAAAGCGGTATTGTAACAATGTGTATATCAAACATATCAAACATGATTTATTATGGCGTTGGGTGGTACTAAAATTTGCTCCCTAAATGTGTCAGGTCTCAGTAATGCAAACAAAAGAAAGAGGGATGCAGCGGAAATTCGATATATACAACCAGATATTCTATGTCTCCAGGAGACACACTTGTCATGGAGTAATAGGCATCTAGTAGTGTATTTAGGATACTCATTGATTTCTGCTTCACAACAATCGTCGATGACCCGGGGAGTCATGATATTGACTAAACCACAATTTTGCATAGCTGGTCGAAATTTAACTGATAAATGGGGACGGTGGGCCATAACGGAACTAAAGATTGGTGGTTCTCAAATTACTCTATGTTCAATCTATGGATCCAATTTGGATGAGGCAAAGATTCTGGAGGGGTTGAACATAGAACTGGCAACCTGGGCATCACCCCTGATTGTATGTGGTGATATTAATATTAATTTGACCACATCAGAGATAGGTGGAGGACCTGAAAACTACACAGGGCGTAAACCCCGGGTTTTTAAGGATCTCTACAACCTTTTAGTAGATCATGGTTTAGTTGACGCCTGGAGTAATCTTTATCCTACTAGCCCGGTGTAAAATCTAATAAATGAAAGATGGATCCTTAATTGCTGTGTCCAAGGGGTAGATTTATTGATTAAATGAAGTTACAAGGTGGACAGGTACAGCTTATAATATAGATGGTAAGTTCCAATAAAAGCTTCAGTAATGGCCCCACCGGGAGCAGCTGCCCTGCTGCTCAGCATCCATGGTAACTGAAAGTACACTTAAACATACACAGATAGAACTAAGGATGACATCATAGAGACAGGCTGAGCAGCAGAGTACAAGAGACTAAGAAAGGACAAGAAAGAGAGAAGAGCAGGGAGAAGCAGGATATAACACACCTTAACCCTTTAAACGAAAAGTTGAAGACGATAAAACAGAGAGCAGAAGAGTAAAATAAAGGAACAACATAAAACGCACAAAAAAAGGACAAGAAAGAGAGAAGAGCAGGGAGAAGCAGGATATAACACACCTTCCCCCTTTAAACGAAAAGTTGAAGAAGATAAAACAGAGAGTAGAAGAGTAAAATAAAGGAACAACATAACACGCACAAAAATAAACACCTTCTTCACAATGGTGGAGAGAAGAGGTGAGGGCGAGGGTGCTAAAGTTGTACCAACACAATGAGCTAACAAAATAATACAAGAATGACTGAAAGTGGTTATGGTACACCACTTGACAAAATCAACATTATAAATGAAAATGGGAGGAAAACCATTCTTTCCCAGACAATCGAAAATGAACACCTCAATGAAAATTGAGCAATAAAGGTTCAGTACCGTCAATCATAAATAAACTCTGAACTCCTCTAACAATATAGAGCACTGAAGTGGTTCAGCATACATAGTGCCAACAGAATTGAGCCCTAGGCTCATCACCAGTAAAAATAAATAGAACTGAGAATCTCAATATGAATAGAACACCTCTAGTTAAGTAGAGCACCTAAGTGGTTCAGAACATGTAAGCATAAATATAACTGAGCACATCTAGGGCTCCTCATAAACACGGAGCATGAAAATGTAATATGAATACTTCTAACAAAAGCATAGATAACACTGAGCACCTCAACATAAGACGAGCAAATAAATGGCTCAGTAGCAATACGAACTAAAACTAAGCACCACTATGGCGCATCATAAACACTGAGCGCTCTAAGGCCCATCACCAATAGGCATAACCAGAATGGAGCACCTCAATAGATATTGAGCACATAAATGGCTCCAACCAGCGTAACAGAATCAAAATTCCCACAAGTAATCACCAGAATAAATATAATTGAGCACCTCAATGAAAATTGAGCATGAAAATGGCTCTGCACAAGAATGCAAATCAAATACCTCAAAGCACATCACCAGAAAATACAAAAGGAAATAAACACCTCAAATAAATTGAGCATCTAAAGTGGTTCAGCACATCACAAGTAAATATAAATAGAATAAAGCATCTCAAAACTCATTACGAGGAATCATAAATAGAATTGAACACCTCAAATATTTTGAGCACAAAAGTGGTTCAGGACATGCATATACAAAAGGATAGAGTACTTCTATACCTCAACACACCATTAAGATAAGCGAAATTGAATATATCCTTAACTTAACATCAGCAAGATAAATGGAGCAAATGGCAAACCCCACATGCAACATACATGTACTAAAATGTAAACTGTAGCATAAACAGCACACTGCAACAGATATGCAACAGTTTACAAAAGTTTGAAACATAACAAGTTAAAACAATAAAAGTAGTCACCGCTGTGTTATGTTGTGTAATACTTGCCATATCTCTTTAACTAAATAGCCTAACTCTTTTCAGACGCGCCATTAAAACCCACCTGTTTGCTTCTGTTAATTGATTCTTTTCCCTTTTCAGCTTTGACCTGTTATGTTGTGGTACCTGATCTGGCGCCAGGACGCCCCTTCGCTGGGGCAGCTGTGCGCCGAATAAAAGTTATTAACATAACATAACACAACTGTGTTCATTCCACATTCCATCTCATAGTGTTCCTACCCAATGTTCTTTCCAATGTATTCCAATGTAATTCAGTTATTACTGACTGCTAAGCTGTCTGGCTGTGTACCTTTACACCTGGTTGGTTGTTCAAGTCCAATGTGGTTAATTGGTCTGAAAATTTTGTGAAGGAAAATAGTCAAGCTTCTCATCTCAAGAGCAAGATTTGGTATGATTCAAAGCATAATGTGAAGGATGTGGATTTAGTTCTTGGTCAGTGGGTGAGAGTTAAGAAACCTGGTAAATCTCCTAAGGAGCAAAGTCGGTTTTATGAACCTATGCAGGTTGTGGAAATTTTAAATAACTCTGTTCGCCTGTCTGATGGTCGTGTATGGAATCTCAAGAGGGTTGCTAAGTGTTCCCCTCCTCAAGTTTGTCCTTCTCCTTTAGTTTCTTCAGAGAAATCCTCGGATTTGTTTGATTTGGAGGATTTGTTGTGTGCTAACTCTTCTTTGCCATCTGTTACCATGAGTCAGGATGTAGTTTCTGATACTTCTAGTTCTCCCCTACCAGAGGTTTCAAGTTTGCATAGGTCTGGTGAGCTTTCTGATTTGGTTACCTCAAGTTCTTCTAGTCTGGTCAGTCAAGATGTAACTAATGTTTTTAGGAACCCTAAACGTGAGAAAAGACCTCCTGTTTGGTTGGCTGATTATATTTCTGAAAGTTTTCCTCTCTGACTTCTCTTTTTCATTTTCGTTTTTTTTTATGATGGGGGGTGGTGTTGGGTTACAAGTTCTTGCTTTTTTCTATTATGTTCCAAGGGGGATGTGTTATGTTGTGTAATACTTGCCATATCTCTTTAACTGTGTTCATTCCACATTCCATCTGATAGTGTTACTACCCAATGTTCTTTCCAATGTATTCCAATGTAATTCAGTTATTACTGACTGCTAAGCTGTCTGGCTGTGTACCTGCTCTACTCTGCATTAAACTTAATTCAACCAATTTGGAGTATTATCTTCAATTCAACACGCTGCTATTGTTGTTAGAAATTTGAAATGCCACAGTAACAGTCATTGAAGATCAAAAATACAAGCTCAGATCCGGTTCAAACTGATCCAAAAGTAAGCATTACCCTTATCCTCAGAATCATCAGCATTGCGATTCACAGCATTTGTTGGGGACTGCGGAGTGCAAATTGAAATACTCCCACCAGCCTTGTTGAATGAAATGTGAAGAGTCAGTCACAGTTAGTACACAATCAGGAAAAAAAACGTGGTTGGCAAGGCAGGAAACAACGTGGTTGGCAAGGCAGGAAACAGTAAAAGACTGCAATTCAACATTGGAGGCACGCAGAAGGGCCTGCTTGCAGGATGGCTTTCGGTGTGCTTATGCGCCAAAAAATCCAGAACAGCCAACAACATAGAGGAAGAGCAGACGTCACAGAGGATCCATGACAGACTCGTGGAAACAGGTAAGACAACTCATGTCCAGAGTACCATCCTAGATTATTTGCACTGCATCACCACGAAGTTTCACGTTTTAGCAAAATTATCTTATGAACATGCAAATCCAAATCCGTAAGCAATGAAGGCTTCAGAATTAGATAATCGCAGCAGGTTGTAACCCTTCAAATTCATTAAAGGTTGTCTGTAGTTGAGTCAACTAAACCGGTATAAAATCTTCAACTCAGTAGTGTTGGTAGAGAAATAAGTTTCAAATCATCCAATCCATGCAATGTCCATCGTTCAAAATATGAAATGAGTAAACAGTTAGTAAGGTAGCAAGTTCAAGCCATTCAAGCCATATTCCAACGCCCAGAACTTACTTCAGTAGGCTGTCTGTTGTTGTAGACACCGGTGGGGCATCCAAGGCGTTGGGCATCAGGCTAAGATAGTTTCTCTTAGTTAATTTTGCAGTTTCTTCTCTTAAATGTTGTCACGCGTAGTTTCTTTGTACCAATCGTCGCCAGTGTAATATCCAGTAAATGAAAGATGGATCCTTAATTTCTGTGTCCAAGGGGTAGATTTATTGATTAAATGAAGTTACAAAGTGGACAGGTACAGCTTATAATATAGATGGTAAGTTCCAATAAAAGCTTCAGTAATGGCCCCACCGGGAGCAGCTGCCCTGCTGCTCAGCCTCCATGGTAACTGAAAGTACACTTAAACATACACAGATAGAACTAAGGATGACATCATAGAGACAGGCTGAGCAGCAGAGTACAAGAGACTAAGAAAGGACAAGAAAGAGAGAAGAGCAGGGAGAAGCAGGATATAACACCGGGGTACACTTTCTATTCCTTCCCTCATAAGAAAATGGCCCAATTAGATTACTTCTTTATTTCTTTGTCGCTATTAATTGGTGAAAATATGCAATTATATCCTAGAATATCGTCCGATCATGCTCCAATCTTAATTGAAATACCTGATTAAAAGATTAAATGTATCAGGAGAGGTTTTACCTTTGATAGAAAATTATGTTTGGATGATCAATTTAATAGATACATGTCAAATTGGATAACAGAATTTTTTTATTTTAATTTACATTCCACCAGTATCGATATTGTATGGGAGTCATTTAAAGTCTGTTTCAGAGGTGAAGTCTTGAGCTAAGAAAAAATTAAGGGCAGAAATGCGAGATCTTTATGCTGAATTAAGAACAGCAGAAGAGAATTTAATGAAAGAAATTAAAAAAACAACTAACCAAGGGAACATCTCGGACTTTGGTGATAGAGCGGCTCGCTGTCGGGCTAAAATATCGGGGTTTGGAATACCGAGATGCTGTGGTAAAATAATTGAGGAGGCTTCTAGATATGAATTAGGAAGTTTATTCCATATGATAAACTCCACCCGATCACGGAGCGTCCGGTCCCAGTCAAGCCAACGGTTACAATGGCTAACCGTAGACCAGGCGTCCATGCACGGGTGACAAGACATTCGTATAACAACATGTTTACACAGTTGGATACAAGAAGTGGCTCGTGGAGATCACGAGCTGAAGTCGGTCATACTCCGCGTGAAGCATCACGGGGTGTATGACACGTAAGTATACATTACACCACCTTCCCCCTTACAAAGGCGAACAATAAATGAAATAAAATAACATTCAGAATCTTACAAATTCATTGTACCTCTCAGGAGCTTTGATACGTCTGCCAAAAGAAGAAAAAGTTTGGTTAACGACAGTATTCTGAGGGTTTACAAAATTCCTGACAGAATGCTGGTCACAGTTATAATCAGAAGAAGAAGAAGAAGAAGAACCACTAGACACATGAGGAACACTTAACCAAAAACTCCAGTCCAGATTATCAGAACTATCCCCCCCAACTTTACTTTTGATAATTTCAGCTTGATAATCTGTTACTTTCACCAATTGGCGTTTATTCAACCAACCCTTCTTACCAAGGAAAGCGGCCCCCTTGCTAACTCTTACTACTTGAATGGGTGCAAAAAAATTTGAGAGACCTTTAGGCACCCTTCCAGGATTCTTAATCAACACCCAGTCACCAACCAGAATATCCACAAAATTACCCTCCGAACTACCATCGAAATGTAACTTCATTTGTTTTTGCTTTTCTTGGACGTTCTTCTTAACAGAATGAAAATCATTAGTTTTCCTAACAGCTCCCTGCTGCAACCATGAAGGAAACAAAACAGAACGATTCTCTCTCCCTCTCAAAAGAGAAAAAGGAGATACTCCTGTTATGTAATGAGGTGACGTGTTATAATGCCAGACCTTCTTTTTTACAAACTCCCCTACCTTGTAACCACAAGACACAGCAGTCTGTATACCTTCTTTAATCACCTTATTCCCCCTCTCAACAAGACCATTCGAAGATGGGGAATATAATGCCACCTTCAGTTGTTTGATGTCTAATTCCTTCAAAAACATACACATTTTATCAGACACAAAATGTGTCCCATTATCCGTGACGATAGACTTTGGAGGACCTTCTAAATCAAAAACTTTCTTGAGGAAAGTTATGGTAGAATCTGAGTCTGGAGATTTAACAAAATCAAAGTACATCCATTTAGAGAAATAAACAATTAAAGGAATTACATACTTATTTTCCTGTTGGAGAATGGAGTATGGGCCCGAAAAATCTACCCCAACCTTCTCCCAAGGAGAGTCAGGGAGCTCCATGGGGTGTAAAGGTACCTTTAAGGTACGGCAATGCTTGTCGGACAACAAACATTCAGGGCAAGAATCAATCAGATTCTTGACCTGAATATCCATAGATGGCCACCAATAATGTTGTTTAATTCTCATAGATGTTTTAGTTACTCCTAAATGACCTTAATGGGCCTTATTAATAATGAATTCTCTTATTTTAAAAGGAGGAACAAATTTCTCTCCCCTCCTATGCCGTTTTCGACAGACAGTTCCTCTGCAATCTGAACAAAACTACGTAAATCCCTGCTCAAACCCCTAGGTTCAGGCCAACAATGAGTAGAAAATTCTACAACTTTCAACAAGACATTGTCAAGAGCGGTGGCTTCCTTCCAATCCTTTTCAGAAATAACTTCACTAACCTCATTTACAGCATCCACTAAAGTAACACACTCCACATCTTCTACTAGAAAATCCTCTTCATCATCCTTAATCATAGCCATCCTGGACAAACAATCGGCCCTAAAATTCTTGCCTCCCACAATATGTTTAACTGTAAAGTTAAACTCCTGTAATTTTGAAACTAGTCTCATAAGTCGTGCTGACATGGAAGCAGAATTGGATTTGTTAAAAATATAAATTAGGGGTTTGTGGTCGGTAACCAACTCGAACTTCCTTCCTCAAATATACATTTTGAATTTGTGGACCGCCCAGGCACAAGCTAGAGCTTCTCTTTCGATTGTACTATACCTTTGCTCAAAATCTTTCAGAGCTCTAGAAGCAAACGCAACTGTTTGTTCCTGACCATTGACTTTTTGAGTGAGAACCGCCCCTAGACCAGACATACTTGCGTCTACTGTGATAACAGAAACGGCGTCTTCTCTAAAAGCATGTATGGCCTTTGCTGAAATAATCATTTTCTTAACTTCACAAAAAACTTTATCTAATTCATCAGTCCAAACAAAATCTGCCCCTTTTCTTAAAAGAAGTCTTAATGGTTCAACTAGTTGTGAATATGATTGCACAAATCTAGCATAATATTCCGCTAAGCTGAGAAAGGATCGCAAAGCGTCCTTATCTGGAGGGGGCTTCGCATCCTCAATTGCCCTGATAACAGAAAATTTAGGAGTAATACCTTGATCTGATATAGTATGACCTAAGTAATCAATTTTGTTCACTGCAAATTTGCATTTATCGCCCTGAACTGTCATGTTTCTGGACATCAAAATTGACAGAACATTTCTAAGAATTTTATTGTGTTCATCTAAAGTTTTTGCAAAGATCAGAATATCATCAAGATAAGCTTGAACACCTGCTATACCCTGAAACAACACATCCATCAACTTCTGGAAAACACTACCTGCAGACGCTAAACCAAAAGGAAGGCGTAGGAATTTGAAGGCTCCAAAGGGAGTGATAAAGGATGTAAGTTCTTGGGATTCTTTAGACAATGAAACTTGATGGTACGCTGACCTAAGATCGATCAGCGAAAACCATTTAGCTTCCCCAATGTTGGCCAGAAGTTCATGGATTCTCGGGAGGGGGTGACAGTCAACAATAATATTTTTATTTAAGGAGCGCAAGTCCGCACATAGCCTAATCTCCCCTGTTTTTTTTCGAGCAACTACAATTGGTGCGATCCATTGAGAGGAATTGACAGGTGTAATAATCCCTTGCTTGCACAAATCATTTAACATATCCTTTAATTCAGATCTAACACTTAACGGAACCGCTCTAACTTTATGTGCTACGGGCTGAGCTCCCGGTATTAATCTTATTTTGTGTTCAAATCCTTTCACGCTTCCAACCATCTCCTTAAAAACAGGTTTAAATTGTGACACAATGTTCTGAACCTCCATATTAGAACTATCTACCATCGCAATAGGAAGATCATTTGACACAGTTTTGAACTTAGGTAAATCCCCCACTTTGATGGTATTATCGTCCCCTGGGACTAAATAAAGTCCCATCTTGGCCAGAACTTTCCAACCCACAATGTTTTTGCCTTTTTCTGCTACATAGATCTTAGTAACTGTTTCCCTCGAAAGGCACTGGACCAAACCTTCAAAATAACCCAACATGTTAATATTTTCTCACCAAATGCTCTTGGGTTAACATCAGACTCCAATAATTCAACTCTTCTGTCCCATTTCTCATAAAAAGTCGAATCTCTGAGTATGGTAAATGGCGAACCTGAATCTGCCATGAACTGTAAATGTACGTTATCAATAATAGCGCACATAAAGGCCCTTTAATAGAGTCCACATCACCATTGAAATCTAAAGTAACTACAATGTTTTTGAAAGAGTTGGAACAAGAATCTACATCAATATAACTTACATTAGGAGGTTTCTTTGCAAATCTACAAACGCCTTGAAAGTGGCCAATTTTCTTACAGATGGAGCAACGTTTTTTGAGTGCTGGACAGTTTGGTACATTTCCTATGTGATCCTTTGAACCGCATCTGTAACAGAAAAAAATATTTTTCTTTTGTAAAGGTTTATAATTAGATTGAATTTTGTTTTTAGGGTTAATTGAACAAACAGCCCCTTCTTGATCAGAATCAGAGAAATCCAGGGCATTAATACCTTGTTTGTTTGGTTCCATAACAACCTTACTAGTCAAAGTAGAGCGCTCAATACTTAAGGCAAGATCAATGACTTCAGTCAAGGATGGATTCTTACATCCAAGGATCCTTTGTTTGATTTTTCTAGAGGCGCAGTTGAACACAAATTGGTCTCTTATAAAATTGTCAGGTGATGGTTCAAAATTACATGTAATGGCAAGTACTCTAAGAGCAGCGATGTATTCTTCTACCTTTTCTTCTTCCTTCTGTTTTCTTGAGTAAAAATTGTGACGCTCAAGCATGATATTAGGTTCATCACAAAATAGTTTTTTGAGTCTAGCAATGGCTTCAATATATACGTTCCAAGGATTATCTCCACTTTCGTCTTGTGAAATAGGCGGAGCTATAGGAACAATACTTTTAAAAATCCGCTGACCTGCCTGACCTAAACAACCAAAAAGAATAGCAAATTTTCTTTGAGAAGAATAGTCAACAGCATCAATAGCAATCAAATGGTTCTCGAATAAACTAAACCACTCTGACCATATAATGTCAGGAGTACCAGGTTTACTTAAGAAAGGTGGAGGTTGAGTGATTTGATGCCATTGATTATTAGCCATAGTAAATAATTAAGGAACCAGAAAAAATAAATCAATGGAAATGAACTATAGTCATACAATATAATATAACAAATTATACAGCAAATGCAAATATATTAAAACTTGAAATTGTAAAATATAAAGCGAATATTGTTGAATATAAAATTAGAACCCAACCGTTTTAGCATAAAAAACTATTAATGTGGTATTTCTAATAAATGAGTGATAACCACTAACATGCCAACTAATTATAAAGACTGCGTAAAGTTGTAAGAACAAATATACATTAAAGTCTGAATGTAAATAGCGAGCGTATCGCAGAAATGACACGCAGTAGTAATAACAGTTTAAATGTGAACAGCGTGCGTATCGCAGAACTGACACGCAGTAGCAAAAACCCAAGTTAAATAAAACGTGCGTATCGTTGAAAGGACACGCAGTAAAGCGTGCGTATCGCTGAAGCAACACCAAATAAATAAACGTGTGAATCTCTGTAACCAAGAGTGTGCGTATCGCTGTGACGATACGCGGTAATAAATGCAAATGTCAAGATTTTAGCGAAACGTGGCATCAAGCAGTATATCGTTGGGTATGTGTTACGAAGAACAAACACATTTAGACAATAGTACAGTACCTTGAATTAAGCTGGGAACACGTCAAATTTATCGTTTTTCTTCATGTTTATCGTTGAGGAATGAATGAAGAAACGAAAACCAATAGTAATGAGTGTTTCACCCAGATGATTGTAACCATCCAATAGGAGAGGCTCGTTCCAGAAAGAGGAAGATTAACCAATAAAATGGCAGAATGCCTCATAAAATCTTCAACAACCAATTGTGGTCGAAGTCTTGCTGAAGGACTTGTTCCGATGAAACAGGAAATACTTCATGGAGAAACGGAGCTGGAATCGAAGGAAGTCGGAATTGAAAAAGTAAGGAAATTTAAATGTTTTGCGTGGGAAAATGGTGGAGTTTGTTCCCCGATCGTCGCCAAATGTGGTAAAATAATTGAGGAGGCTTCTAGATATAAATCAGGAAGTTTATTCCATATGATAAACTCCACCCGATCACGGAGCGTCCGGTCCCAGTCAAGCAAACGGTTACAATGGCTAACCGTAGACCAGGCGTCCATGCACGGGTGACAAGACATTCGTATAACAACATGTTTACACAGTTGGACACAAGAAGTGGCTCGTGGAGATCACGAGCTGAAGTCGGTCATACTCCGCGTGAAGCATCATGCGGTGTATGATACGTAAGTATACATTACAGATGGCCAGGAAATACTTTGTATACAAGAGACAATGTCATGAGTATGGGGAAGCAATAGGGAGGTGTCTTGCTTTACGGTTAAGGATGCAGGAAACTTCAAGACTTATAGTGGGTCTAAAAGATCTGAATGGAAATCTCTGTCACGAACCAGAGAAGATTTTAGATATTTCTCATCAATTCTATACAGAGCTATATACACAGCAGAAAGTAGCGGGAGCCTTAGGCAATTAGAGGCTAGTGAGAAGGAATGGCTGGATAGTCCCCTCACTATGGAAGAGTTAGAGAATGCCATAAAAAGCTTGGCAAATGGGAAGGCTGCCGGCCCCAATTTTATTCCTGGAGAAGTTTACAAACTCTTTTTTGGTCAACTAAATGATGTAATGTTAGAAACTTTCAGAGCAGCGCAGCTGGGTGGAGCACCGAAATCATGAGATGATGCCACTATTGTGGTTTTTAATAAGAAGGACAAGCCTCCAGAGCTGCCTGGTTCATACCGCCCGATCTCTTTGCTTAACTGCGATAGCAAAATGTACTCCAAAATTTTAGCTAATCGTATCTCAAAAGTCATCACCCCATTAGTTTCAATAAATCAACACGGATTCATCCCTAATAGGGGAACTGTGACACACATAAATAAAGTTATAACTCTATTTGATATTGCTCAAGTAAAAAAATCTGAATTAGGATTGATCTTATTAGACGCTGAGAAAGCGTTCGACCGAGTAGAATGCCACTATTTGTGGGAGGTCATGCACCGAGGAGGGTTCGGAGAAAAGTTCCTGAAGGCAATTCAGGTATTATACTCTAACCCAAATGCTAGAATTGCTTCTATGGGTATGAAATCTGACATGATTAGAATCACACGAGGAACAAGGCAGGGATGTCCTTGTTCCCCACTGCTCGTTGCTCTATATATAAACCCTTTCATAGAAAGATTATCTAATAGTCAGCATATAAAACCATTTATTGTGCAAAACATCTCGCACTCAGTCTTCGCATACGCGGATGATATTGCAGTGGTTACAGTGGATCCGGCTGAGGCTCTAGTAGAGATTGAGCGATTGGCTTATGAATTTAGCTTAGTCTCAGGATATAAGCTAAATGTTTCAAAGACTCAAGTCTTGTGTACGGATAATATTTTAATTTTGGATCCTAGAATAGCATCAGAAGTCACGTATTTGGGTACAAAAATCAGGACAACCTTGAAAGAAATAGTAGATGTCAATTGGGTGGCCACACTACAACATATAAAACAATCTTTAGATAGATGGGGACGCCTCCAACTAAGGTTAAATGGAAGAGGAAATATCATGAAGGTGAGTGTTCTATCAAAAGTACTATATCTATTTAGAGCTATTCCTCTTGATATACCTTTAATTTATAGGCAACAATTGCAATCCTTATATTCAAGATTTCTTTGGGCTCCGGGGAAACCATGGCGAGCGATGAGATTGATGACACTTCCTGTTGAAAGAGGGGGACGGGCCATTCCAGATTTTACTTTGTATTTCTATGCTTGCTTTTTGCAAAGAATGCGTTTATTATTGACGGGGGAACAGATAGTTGAAATGGCGGAAGCACCATCAATATTCCAGCTACTTTTAGGGATTCAAGCCAAGAGGTGTCTATTTAAAGAACTTGAAGGCAACTATTATAAAAGAACTCGATTTAAAGTAATGGAATCGGCATTTAAAGTTTGGAGGAAGGTATCTAAAATAATGACTTTTGGGAAAATAACATACTATACACCCTTGAACGCTAATAAAATACTCCCTTCCATATTCTGGGAAAGGGTAGCCAGAGATTGGTCGCACAAAGGCATTGTGCAAATTGGGGATTTTTTGAATCGGGAGGGCTTATTTCAACATTTGAAAATTTAGTTAGGAAATATGATTTGACTAATACTCAGTTTTTTAAATATCTCCAGGTTCGGGATTTTTTGACCCGAAAACACATTAAGCCTATACCCAATGCCCTAGTTGAGGCAATCCGCCGTCAGGAAAAAATTGGTAGTTTACATAAAATATTATTACAATTTAGACCTGATGATTTAGAGAAACATAATATATATTGGCCGTCTATGCTGGGGGAACCAGATTTGATAATAGAGGATGCTATTTTGATTTCCAAAGAAGCTTTTTTGTCGGCTAATCTGAAGGCTCAATTTTTTAAAACTTTATTTAGATTATACTACACTCCGGATCGTATGATTAAATGGGGAACTCGATATGATGGCAAATGTTTTCACTGTGGGAGTGATAACACTGATAGCTTGCATATATTTTACAGCTGTGTTAAATTGCATCAATTTTTGACTGGTATTGAAAGTTTTCTAACAGCTATAACCCGGACTACTGTTAAGATCTCCCCAGCACTTATGTTATTAGGTTCAGGGCTAGTTGTGGGAAAAGGAATGCCCCTATATAAACATAGGTATTTCTTATTTGTAGCAATGACCGCAGCACGCCTATGTATTGCACCAGATTGGCTACAACTGGAACCTCCAGCTTTTGAATTTTGGCGGGCAAAATTGTATAATTTGTTTGAACTAGAATGGAGTCTCTATGCTATAAAGGGGGCAAAGAAGCGTGGACTTGGCATGTTGATCTGGGGGGCAATTAATGAACATATGGAGATGGGATAATGTTATTTGATGTATGTATTTATTGCTTAACTATTTGATTGTATCAATTGTTTTTTTTCCTTTCTAAAATTGCTCCTACCGTGGAATAATAAAAATATTTTTTTTAAAAACCAGCTTGCAACAAGGAGAGAACATCTGAGACACAGTATGGGCACAGAGCACCTATGGGCAGCGTGCACAGATGAGAGAACACATGAGACACAGGATGGACATAGAGCATCCATAGGCAGGGAGCACATAGGAAAGAACACCTGAGACACAGGATGGGCATAGAGCACCCATGGGCAGCGTGCACAGATGAGAGAACACCTGAGACACAGGATGGGCATAAAGCAACCATGGGCAGTGTGCACGAATGAGAGAACACCTGAGACACAGGACAAGAATGGAGCACCCAAGGGCAGTGTGCACGTATGAGAAAAAACCTGAGACACAGAATTGGCACAGAGTGCCCATGAGCAGCGTGAACGTATGAGAGAACACCTGAGACACAGGATGATCATAGAGCGACCACGGACAGCATGCACAGATGAGAGAAAACCTGAGACACAGAAAGGTCACAGAGTGCCCATGGGCACCGTGCACGTGTGAGAGAACACCTTAGACACAGGATGGGCATAGAGCGCCCATGGGCAACGGCACAGATGAGAGAAAACCTGAGACAGAGAATGGGCACAGAGTGCTCATGGGCAGCGTGCATGGATGAGAGAACACCTGAGACACAGGATGGGCATAGGGCACCCATGGGCAGCGTACACAGATGAGAGAACACCTGAGACACAGGACAGGCATAGAGCACCCATGGGCAGCGTGCATGTAAGAGAGAACACCTGAGACACAGAATGGGCACAGAGCACCCATGGGCTGTGTGCACTATGGAGAGAACACCTGAGACACAAGATGGACATAGAGCATCCATGTGCAGCGTGCATGGATGAGAGAACACCTGAGACGCAGGATGTGCGTAGAACACTCATGGACAGCGTGCACAGATGTGAGAACGCCTGAGACACAGGATGGGTATAGAGCACCCATGGGCAGCGTGCACGTATGAGAGAACACCTGAGACACAGGATGGGGATAGAGCACCCTTGGTCAGCGTGCCTGGATGAGAGAAAACCTGAGACACAGAATGGGCACAGAACGTCCATGGGCAGCAAACATCAAAAAGAGAACACCTGGGACACAAGACAGGCATAAGGCACCCATGGGCAGGATGCACTGAGGAGAGAACACCTGAGACACAGGATGGGCCTAGAGCACCCATGGTCTGTGTGCACAGATGAGAGAACACCTGAGACACAGGATGGGCACAGAGTACCCATGGGCAGCTTGCACGGGAGAGAGAACACCTGAGACACGGGATGGGCATAGAGCACCCATGGGCAGCGTACACACATAAGAGAACACCTGAGACGCCAGGATGGGCACAGAGTACCCATGGGCAGCATGCACGGATTTGAAAACACCTGAGACACAACATGGGCATAGAGCACCCATGGGCAGCGTGCACGGATGAGAGACCACCTGAGACACAGGACGGTCATAGAGCATCTATGGACTGCGTGCACGGATGAGAGAACACCTGAGATGCAGGATGTGCATAGAGCACTCATGGACAGCGTGCACGGATCAGAGAACACCTGAGATACAGGATGGGTATAGAGCACCCATGGTCAGTGTGCACGGATGAGAGAAAACCTGAGACACAGATTGGGCACAGAAAGCCCATGGGCAACGTGCATCGAGGAGAGAACAACTGAGACACATGATGGGCACAGGGCACCCATGGGCAGCGTGCACGGAAGATAAAACACCTGAGACACAGGATGGGCATAGAGCACCTGCGGGCAGCATGCACGGATGAGAGAACACCTGAGACACTGGATGGGCACATAGTACCCATGGGCAGCATGCACAGATGAGAGAACACCTGAGACACAGTATGGGCACAGAGCACCCATAGGCAGCGTGCATGGAACAGAGAACATCTGAGACACAGGTTGGCCATAGAGCACCCATAGGCAGCGTGCATGGATGGGGGAACACCTGAGACACAGGATGGGCATAGAGCACCCATGGGCAGCATGCACGGATTAGAAAACACCCGAGACACAACATGGGCATAGAGCACCCATTGGCAGCGTGCACGGATGAGAGACCACCTGAGAAACAGGACGGGCATAGAGCATCTATGGACTGCGTGCACGGATGAGAGATCACCTGAGATGCAGGATGTGCATAGAGCACTCATGGACAGCGTGCACGGATGAGAGAACACCTGAGATACAGGATGGGTATAGAGCACCCGTGGTCAGTGTGCATGGATGAGAGAAAACCTGAGACACAGATTGGGCACAGAAAGCCCATGGGCAACGTGCATCGAGGAGAGAACACCTGAGACACATGATGGGCACAAGGCACCATGGGCAGCGTGCACGGAAGATAGAACACATGAGACACAGGATGAGCATAGAGCACCTATAGGCAGTGTGCATGGATGAGAGAACACCAAAGACACTGGATGGGCACAGGGCACCCATGGGCAGCGTGCACAAATGAGAGAACACCTGAGACACAGGATGGGCACAGAGCACCCAAGGGCAGCGTGCACGGAGGAGAGAACACCTGAGACACATGATGGGCATATAGCACCCATGGGCAGCGTGCATGGATGTGAGAACACCTGAGACAGAACATGGGCATAGAGCACCCATGGGCAGTGTGCACGGATGAGAGAACACCTGAGACACAGGCTGGACATAGAGCACCCATGTGCAGCGTGCACGGACGACAGAACACCTGAGACACAGGATGGGCACAGAGCATCCATGGGCAGCATGCACCGAGGAAAGAACACCGGAGACACAGAATGGTCATAGAGCACCCATGTGCAGCATGCATGGTTGAGAGAACACCTGAGACACAGGATGGACATAGAGCACCCATGGGCAGCGTGCACGGATGACAGAACACCTGAGACGCAGGATGGGCACAGAGCACCCAATGGCAGCATGTATGTATGTATGTATGTATGTATGTATGTTCTTATATAGCGCTCGATCACCCGACGGGTATCTCGGCGCTTGCCTTGGGAACCCGTCCTGTCTTTTCCCTGTGAGATAGCCCCTACAGGGCATCCCCAAGGTGAAAGCCAGGCATCCCACCGCGGGGGGCCGTTGTGGAGATTAAGCAAGCTTAATGCCCAGAGTTGCAGAGTGAGAACCCATGATTAGAGCAGGCACCGAAGCGAGAATTATCAAGTCCGTGGACATTTGAGCTCAAGACCATGCCGCGTTGGGAATTGAACCCTGGTCCCGGGTCTGACCTCTGCTTCAGGGTCTGCCTGCTCTACACCGTGAGCCACACTTCTCCGCATGCGCCGAAGAGAGAACACCTGAGATACAGAATGGGTACAGAGCACCCATGGGCAGTGTGTACTAAGGAGAGAACACCTGAGAGACAGGATGGGCATAGAGCACCCATGGGCAGCGTGCACCGAGGAGAGAACACCTGAGACACAGGATCGGCATAAGGCACCCATGGGCAGGGTGCACGGAATAGAGAACACCTGAGACACAGGATGGGCATAGAGCACCCATGTGCAGCGTGCACGGACGACAGAACACCTGAGACACAGGATGGGCACAGAGCATCCATGGGCAGCATGCACCGAGGAAAGAACACCGGAGACACAGAATGGTCATAGAGCACCCATGTGCAGCATGCATGGTTGAGAGAACACCTGAGACACAGGATGGACATAGAGCACCCATGGGCAGCGTGCACGGATGACAGAACACCTGAGACGCAGGATGGGCACAGAGCACCCAATGGCAGCATGTATGTATGTATGTATGTATGTATGTATGTTCTTATATAGCGCTCGATCACCCGACGGGTATCTCGGCGCTTGCCTTGGGAACCCGTCCTGTCTTTTCCCTGTGAGATAGCCCCTACAGGGCATCCCCAAGGTGAAAGCCAGGCATCCCACCGCGGGGGGCCGTTGTGGAGATTAAGCAAGCTTAATGCCCAGAGTTGCAGAGTGAGAACCCATGATTAGAGCAGGCACCGAAGCGAGAATTATCAAGTCCGTGGACATTTGAGCTCAAGACCATGCCGCGTTGGGAATTGAACCCTGGTCCCGGGTCTGACCTCTGCTTCAGGGTCTGCCTGCTCTACACCGTGAGCCACACTTCTCCGCATGCGCCGAAGAGAGAACACCTGAGATACAGAATGGGTACAGAGCACCCATGGGCAGTGTGTACTAAGGAGAGAACACCTGAGAGACAGGATGGGCATAGAGCACCCATGGGCAGCGTGCACCGAGGAGAGAACACCTGAGACACAGGATCGGCATAAGGCACCCATGGGCAGGGTGCACGGAATAGAGAACACCTGAGACACAGGATGGGCATAGAGCACCCATGGACAGCGTGCACGGATGAGAGAACACCTGAGACACTGGATGGGCACAGAGCACCCATGGGCAGCGTGCATGAATGAGAGAACACCTGAGACACAGGATGGGCCCAGAGCACCCATGGGCAGCGTGCCCGGAGGAGAGAACACCTGAGACACATGATGGGCATAGAGCACCCATGGGCAGCATGCATGGATGTGAGAACACCAGAGACACAACATGTGCATAGAGCACCCATGGGCAGCGTGCACGGATGAGAGAACACCTGAGACACAGGATGGGCGCAGAGCACCCATGGGCAGCATGCACTGAGGAGAGAACACCTGAGACACAGGATGGACATAGAACACTCATGGGCAGCGTGCACAGATGACAGAAGACCTGATACGCAGGATGGGCACAGAGCACCCATGGGTAGCGTGCACCGAGGAGAGAACACCTGAGACACAGGATGGGTATAGAGCACCCATGGGCAGTGTGTATTAAGGAGAGAACACTTGAGACACAAAATGGGTATAGAGCACCCATGGGCAGCGTGCATGGATGAGAGAACACCTTAGACAAAATGGGCATAGAGCACCCATGGGCAGTGTGCACCAAGGACAGAACACCTGAGACACAGGTGGGGACAGAGTGAGAGGGCAGATAACGGAGAGGATAGAGAGCCCCGGAAGGTACTTGTGAGCCAACATGGGATGTGGGCCTCGAGCACAGTAGAACAAAGGATGCATTTGGCCTCAAAGCACAGAAAGCAGGTAACATAAGGGAGGAACCTTCAGGCGATTTTGAGGTGCTACACTCCACCTTCCGCGATGCTTCCCTTATAAGGTATTTTAAAAGGATTCGCAGGAATGGTTGTTGGAAAACAGCTCTGACCCCAATAATCTTACTTATTAAGCCACGCCCCTGGAAACATTGAAAGACCCCTGCAAACTGCGGAACCCATTTCAACAGAGAATGAAACATGCAAATAGATACAAAACCCAGGGACAGTTTGAGCCCATGACGCAGATGAGCAGGGCACACAGAAGATATTTGTAGCTGAAGTAAGCAATTCATACTTTTATGCAAGACAGATATGAACAGGAAACACCGGCAGATTGCATCACTACAGAGGCACGTGCCATGAGCACGTGACACGTGGTGTGGGCTGTAGGACACATTAGGGTACAGAACTCAGATGATGGAGAGTATAAACTGCATAGTCCACTGATGTGCGTGGCACAGGGCTCAGCACAGGACACAGAAGGCCATGGTCCTCTGCAGTGCGTGGCAGAGCGCTCAGCACAGGACACAGAAGGGCATGGTCCACTGCAGTGCGTGGCACAGGGCTCAGCACAGAACACAGAAGGGCATGGTCCAAGTTCAAGTTTAAAATTTGTATAGCGCACTACTCACCCAGAGGGTCTCAAGGCGCTTGAGGGAGGGGAAGTACTTTACTTATCGAATATCCAAGTTTTTGGTTGTTTCTGAAGGAGAGGTGGTTCTGTGTAAGGCGGAGGTGGATGGGGAGAGAATTCCAGGTCTTGGCCGCTAAGTAGAGAAGGATCTTCCCCCCATGGTGGATCTTTGGATGCGAGGAATTGCGGCGAGGGCTTTATTGGACGATCGTAGTTGGCGGGTGGGGGTGTAAAAGGACAGGCGCGTGTGCGTGGCACAGGGCTCAGCACAGGACACAGAAGGGCATGGTCCACTGCAGTGCGTGGCAGAGCGCTCAGCACAGGACACTGTAGAGCATGGTCCACTGCAGTGTGTGGCAGAGCACTCAGCACAGGACACAGAAGGGCATGGTCCACTGCAGTGTGTGGCACAGGGCTCAGCATAGGACACTGAGGGTATGGTCCACTGCAGTGCGTGGCACAGGGCTCAGCACAGTACACAGAAGGGCACGTTCCACTGTGGTGCGTGGCAGAGAGCTCAGCACAGGACACAGAAGGGCATGGTCCACTGCAGTGCGTGGCACAGGGCTCAGCACAGGACACAGGAGAGCATGGTCCGCTGCAGTGCATGGTACAGGGCTCAGCACAGGACACTGAGAGCATGGTCCAGTCCCCCGCATCCGAAGAGCCACCACAGGGGGACGGTCCTTCTCCTACCTCGCCGCCAAGACATGGAACTCCCTCCTGACCCACCTCCGCCTGACCCAGGACCACCTCACCTTCAGGAAGCAACTCAAGACCTGGCTGTTCGAGCAGTAGCGGACCACCCATCCCCCAGCGCCTTGAGACCCTCTGGGTGAGTAGCGCGCTATATAAATGCGATGATTGATTGATTGATTGATTGGTCCACTGCAGTGCATGGCACAGGGCTCAGCACAGGACACAGAAGGGCATGGCCCATTGCAGTGCGTGGCACAGGGCTCAGTACAGGACTCAGAAGGGCATGGTCCACTGAAGTGCATGGCACAGGGCTCAGCACAGGACAGAGAAGGGCATGGTCCACTGCAGTGCATGGCAGAGCACTCAGCACAGTGACAGGACACAGAAGGGCATGGTCCACTGCAGTGTGTGGCAGAGGGCACAGCACAGGACACAGAAGGGCATGGTCCACTGCAGTGCCTGGCACAGGGCTCAGCACAGGACACAGAAGGGCATGGTCCACTGCAGTGCATGGCAGAGCACTCAGCACAGGACACAGAAGGGCATGGTCCACTGCAGTGCGTGGCACAGGGCTCAACACAGGACACAGAAGAGCATGGTCCACTGCACTGTGTGGCACAGGGCTCAGCATAGGACACAGAAGGGCATGGTCCACTGCAGTGCGTGGCACAGGGCTAGCACCGGACACTGAAGGGCATGGTCCACTGCAGTGCATGGCAGAGCGCTCAGCACAGGACACAGAAGGGCATGGTCCACTGCAGTGCGTGGAACAGGGCTCAGCACAGGACACTGAGGGTATGGTCCACTGCAGTGTGTGGAAGAGGGCTCAGCACAGGACACTGAGGGCATGGTCCACTGCAGTGCATGGCACAGGGCTCAGTACAGGACACTGAGGGCATGGTCCACTGCAGTGCGTGGCAGAGGGCTCAGCACAGGACACAGAAGAGCATGGTCCACTGCAGTGCGTGGCACAGCACTCAGCACAGGACACAGAAGGGCATAGTCCACTGCAGTGCATGGCACAGGGCTCAGCACAGGACACAGAAGAGCATGGTCCAATGCAGTGCATGGCACAGCACTCAGCACAGGACACAGAAGGGCATGGTCCACTGCAGTGCGTGGCACAGGGCTCAGCACAGGACACAGAAGGGCATAGTCCACTGCAGTGTGTGACACAGGGCTCAGCACAGGACACTGAGGGTATGGTCCACTGCAGTGTGTGGCACAGGGCTCAGCAAAGGACACAGAAGAGCATGGTCCACTGCAGCGTGTGGCACAGGGCTCAGCACAGGACACAGAAGGGCATGGTCCACTGCAGTGTGTGCCACAGGGCTCAACACAGGACACTGAAGGGCATGGTCCACTGCAGTGCGTGGCACAGCGCTCAGCACAGGACACTGAGGGTATGGTCCACTGCAGTGTGTGGCACAGGGCTCAGCAAAGGACACAGAAGAGCATGGTCCACTGCAGCGTGTGGCACAGGGCTCAACACAGGACACTGAAGGGCATGGTCCACTGCAGTGCGTGGCACAGCGCTCAGCACAGGACACAGAGGGGCATGGTCCACTGCAGTGCGTAGCACAGGGCTCAGCACAGGACACAGAATGGCATGTCCACTGCAGTGCATGGCAGAGCACTCAGCACAGGACACAGAAGGGCATGGTCCACTGCAGTGCGTGGCACAGGGCTCAGCTCAGGACACTGAGGGCATAGTCAACTGCAGTGCATGGCAGAGAGCTCAGCACAGGACACTGAATTTATTTATTTATTTATTTATGTGATTTTTAAAGCGCAGCAATTACCCGTGGGTTTCTCGGCGCTAAGAGCTAGATCTATTACCAGTGTCTTAGAGAACAGATGCTGAGTTCTATATCTGAGGATGCTAATTAGTTCATTGAGAAAACAACCATGTCTTGAGTTGCTTTCTGAAAATAAGCAATGTGGGGCTGGATTTTATATTGAGGGGAAGAGAGTTCCATAATCTTGCTGCTGCAATGCTAAAACGTCTGTCTCCCCAATTGACTTTCCTTGTTCTGGGAATTTGAATCAGGTGAGCAGTTTTGGAGCGAAGCGTTCTGAGGGTTGGTAGAGGCTTAAGGGAATTTTTAAGAAATGTGGGTCCCATGTTGTTTATTGCCTTGTAGATGATACATAATGACTTAAACTTAGTACGGCTCCTCACCGGGAGCCAGTGCAGTTGAGCTAGTTGTCTTGAGACGGAGGTAAATTTTGGAATGCCAAGTAAAACTCTGGCCGAGGCGTTCTGAATCATTTGTAGTTTGGAAATGACTTTTTCTTGAGCGTTGAGAAAAAGGGCGTTGCAATAATCAGTACGTGAAAAAACTAGGGTAGAAATAAGAGTTTTGCCAGTATTGGTGGGAAGGTATGGCAAAAGCTTCTTGATTTTTCGCAAGATGTTGAATGACGATGAAACTACAGAATTCACGTGGTGATGGAAATGAAGTTTGTTGGACAGGCCACGTGACGGGCCGCTCTCCCCCGGCTCGACCAAGCCCGAGCCAGTCATACAAGCACCACACCCCACCATTGCACGTCCTACGTCCCCTCAGGGACACCTGCCCCCGAGCATGATAACCTCGTGGGTCCGATCCACGGCCGGCCCACGCGCCCAGCCCGGGCCGCCATCTTGGACACTTCGCCACGAGGCCGCCTGGCCCCCGATCGACCTCAACCCTGGGCCTAGCCCGGCCTCAGACATTCCGGCACCACCCTCCACCCAGGAGGTGAGCGAGCTACTTGGCCAGTCAATGGGAGAAAGAGGTGTCGATGGTTCTCCCCCGGCCAGTGCCGCTCGCCCATCGCCTCCCCGGGCGCTGGCTCCACCCCCCTGCTGGGTGTCTGGACTCCCTCATCCCGGACCTCCCGACCTCCAAGTGCGAGGGTCCGGACATCAAAGCACGCCAGCCCTATAACTGGGGCAGCTCCAGAACAGGAAGGCAGTTGTATCTTGGAGTCGAGAGACGAAAGAAGAACTCATCCTGGACGGACTACTGGCGCTGCCGTAGCTCTGTCCTGTGCACCATCATCCTGCCTGGTGGCGCTGCCACAGCCGTCGTAACCTTCATCCTTCACCGTCGTCCGGATCTGCTGGCGAGGCCGCGGACCGTTGTAACTGTCATCTGCATCGGGACCTGCTTGGCTTCTCCACGGCCCGTCGACCATCCTTCATCCATCTCGGGACCTGCTTGGCTTCTCCACGGCCCGTCGACCATCCTTCATCCATCTCGGGACCTGCTTGGCTCCTCCACGGCCCGATCAGCAACCACGCCGAGCTCGAGGATTGAGAGCTATTGAACTCATTGGTAACTAAGACTGTCCCGCTACCCTTTTCCTCAACCAGAGATCAGAACCGAGGGGACCCCTGAGTCCAGACCTCCTTGTATTATATCAACGTAACCTAAGAAGTGCATATAAAGTCTCGTTAACCTTCAATCTTGTGTGGTGTCCGTCTGTGGGGGGGAAGTTACTTATCTGTACAGTCGTTGGAGACGGCTCTCCCTGGAGACCTCTCCCCGTAATCTCGGCCGACCCTCCCGGTCCGTCTAACATTGGTGGCCAGCGGCGCGATCCGAATCACCGCATAACGTACAGAGAGTAGCTCACCCCACAACGAACAACAATGTCGACTAAAGAGAGCGGATCAACTGAGAAGTTCCAAATGGAAAAGCTAGAGGAATACAGCCATCGTGAACTAAAGCAGTTCTGCATCGAACTAGGTATCGCTACCACCGGACTAAGTACCAAGGACGATTTTAAGCATGCCCTAGAATCTTGGGCAGAGACCGGGGATGTCGAAGCCCCGGAGCAAAGCACCGCGAAAAAGACCAACACGGCCCCTGAAGAGCAAAGAACGGGTCTCTCGCAAGACGAGATCCAAGAAAGAGAAAAAGCCCGACTACACGAACTTGAAATGGCCCGACTCAAGATGGACATAGAACTCAAATTGGCCGAGCAAAAAATAAACTTAGAGCACCTTCGCCTCCGAGAAGAAAGAGAGGAGAAACAGAGGCAAAGGGAGCTCGAGGAAAAAAGACTAACGTACGAGCACGAGCGGAACCTAGCCGAGATCAACCTGCGCAAACAGAATAAAGAATTAGGGGTGCCCGACAGACCGTCCACCCCCGGGACCACGGACAAAAAAGTGCACATCCCCAAGGATGTGGTCCGAGAATATTTTCGAGAAGACGACATCCAGCAATGGTTTAAAGCATATGAAATCGCGATGACTGCGCACCGGATCGATAGAGCCGACTGGGGAGCCGGCCTATGGGGCAAATTCCTCAATGAGGGCCGCGATACTCTGTTACAGCTCCCAGACCACCAGATGACCTCCTACGACCATATGAAAGCGGCCCTCCTCACTCGCTATGGCCTCACGCCCGAGATGTACCGTCAGAGGTTCCGAGACTGCACACGCATTCCAGGTACAACTTGGGTGGACTATGTAACGTACTTTAGCCGAGCCTTCGAAGGCTGGATCAGAGGGAACAACGTCACGACCTACGAGCAGTTGTTCAATCTGATGGTATGGGAGCATCTGTCCAACAACTGCTTCATTGAACTACGCCAACACCTCCTCGACAGCAAGTTAACCGATCCCCGGCAGCTCGCAGCCGAAGCTGACCGGTGGGAGATCACCCGAGTGGGCCGGAATGGGTCCTACGAGCAGAACAGGAACAACAATGGTCACCACCGATCCAGAGGAGGAGGAGGGGGCCAAGGACGAGGAAGAGACAACACTCCGGCCGCCCCCACTACCAGCACCACCCCCCCGGCCAACCGGGGCAGCACCCCGGCGCGACCGGGATACAGAGCCAATGTTACATGTCACCGATGCCAACGAGTCGGCCACTATGCAAATGACCCAAGCTGCCCGCAGTATCAGAGCCCAAGACCCCGCCAGGTGACCGCCGCGGCACTAGGGGAAGAACAGATCTCCGAGGAACAAGAAACAGACGAGCAAGAGTATCAAGGGTGGGAGCCAGCCGCCATGACTCTCGCGTGCTTAGGGGGAAGAGACATGGTCCCGCGGGTCCCCCTACCCGCTAACACCCAGAAGTACGGCCAATGGGTGAGCATCAATGGACAACGGGCCGAAGCCCTTCGAGACACCGGGGCCAGTGTGACAGCCGTCCGCTGTCATCTGGTGACCCCAGAGCAATATCTACCGAACATTCTCTGCCCTGTACGATCAGCCGACAACTCGGAGAGTCTGTGTCGGATGGCCTGCGTCCCCTTTGAATGGGGAGGGGTCTCCGGCATGTTGAAAGTAACGGTCCGAGACGACGCCCCCGTGGACTGCCTCCTCGGAAATGACCTGGAAAGCTCCCCGTGGGCAGCCGTGGAGCGAAAAGAACACTTGGGGATGTTGGGCGTCCCAGACTGGGCGTGCGTCACCACCCGGTCTATGGCCGCCCGTGCCAACCATCACCCGGAAGAACCAGAATGGCCGGCGCCTCCGCCTCCGGTCGCCCCCGCCGAGACCCCCGACCAGTGCATCCCCCTCGAACCTGCTCAACCTTCCGACCTTGCTAATCTCGACCAGTGGGCTCAAGAAGGGGGGCCCACACAAGAACAATTTCGTCAGGAGCAGAAGACCTGTCCCTCCCTTGAGGGACTCCGACAACAAGCGCTCGCCCAAAGCGCAGGGGATACCTCCGGAGCTCATTGGGTCTACTGGGACAATGACCTACTGTACAGCGAGCAACGAATCGCCGAGCTGGGGGCCAACCGAGTACTAGTGGTGCCACTCCGCTTTAGAGACTTCCTGCTAAATCTGGCCCACGATGTCCCCCTGGCAGGGCACCTGGGACAAGATAAAACCTACAGCCGCCTAGTGACCCACTTCTTCTGGCCAAAAATGAGAAACGATGTGCACCAGCATTGCCGATCTTGCCCCACGTGCCAAGCCAGTGGGAAGAGCGGCCGCAAATTAAAGGCCCCCCTGCAACCCTTTCCCGTAGTCACAACCCCATTTGAGAGGGTCGGAATAGACATTGTGGGACCCCTAGACCCACGTACAAGACAAGGCCATCGCTTCATCCTAGTACTAGTGGACCACGCCACCCGCTACCCTGAGGCTATTCCTCTCCGGACCGTCACAGCCCCAGTGGTCGGCAGGGCCCTGATGGGGATCTTCTCCCGTGTGGGGTTCCCCCGAGAAGTCGTCAGTGACAGAGGCACGAACTTTATTTCCAAATACATGAAGTCCCTCTGGCAACAGTGTGGGGTCACCTACCGCTTCACGACCCCCTATCACCCCCAAGGAAACGGACTTGTTGAACGGTTCAATCGCACACTAAAAGGGATGATCGGGGGATTGGAAGAACCCCTCCGTCGCCAGTGGGACGTGCTGCTGCCGTGCCTCCTCTTCGCCTACCGGGAGGTCCCACAGAAGTCCCTAGGCTTCAGCCCATTCGAGCTGCTCTATGGGCACCCAGTACGGGGGCCACTCAGCCTGATCAAAGAAGGCTGGGAGTTGCCTCCGGCCAAGAGTCCTCCAGATGTCTTCCGGTACCTCCTCACCCTCCGCAACCAGTCCCAGCGGTTCAGAGACCTAGCGAAAGCCAACCTAGAGGCCAGTCAAGAGGACATGAAGAGATGGTATGACCAGAACGCCTCATCTATTGAATTCGAGCCGGGGCAACAGGTCTGGGTAATGTCCCCCACAGAACCGTGCGCTCTCCAAGACAAATGGACGGGACCCTTCAAGGTAATCGAGCGCAAGGGACCCGCCACCTATCTGATCGATATGGAGTCCGCCCGGAATCCGCTCCGAGTCCTCCACACCAACAGACTGAAACCCCACTTTGCACGAACAGAACTCAGCCTCTTGATGGCCACAGACAACGGGGTTGAGGACGACTCCGAGCCTCTCCCTGACCTCTTGCGGACCCAGGAGCAAGACGGCTCCGTGGATGGGGTCCGACTCTCGGAGACCCTCACCCAGGAACAACGCCAAGAGTGCCAAGCCCTCCTATCACGATTTGCCAGCCTGTTCTCCCTCACCCCAGGTGTCACTTCCTGGTGTGTGCACGATGTGGACACCGGAGACAGCCCTCCTATCCGCCACCGGGCCTACCGCGTACCTGATCGGGTACGGGCCTGCATCCAGGCGGAAGTAACTAAGATGCTCACGCTCGGGGTCATCGAGCCCTCCGACAGTCCATGGGCCAGCCCGGTCGTACTGGTCCCCAAAGCAGCCGCCCCCGGAACCACACCCGAACTCCGGTTCTGTGTCGACTACCGGGGCCTGAATGAAGTCACCAGAACGGACGCACACCCCATCCCCCGGGCAGATGAACTGGTCGACCGAATGGGCGCTGCCCGTTACCTCAGCATCTTCGATCTAACGGCAGGCTATTGGCAAATCGGCCTCACACCCCGAGCACAAGAACGTTCTGCCTTCTCCACCCCCGATGGCCACTATCACTTCACGGTCATGCCCTTCGGCATGAAAAATGCCCCAGCGACTTTCCAACGGCTCGTCAATCAGGTCCTGGCGGGGCTCGAAGAGTTCAGCGCCGCCTACCTGGACGACATCGCTGTGTACAGCCACCACTGGACCGAGCACCTCCACCACCTCCAGGCAGTGTTGCAAGCCCTTCAGCGAGCTGGCCTCACGATCAAGGCCAGCAAATGTCAAATTGGACAAGGGTCAGTGACCTACCTCGGACACCAAGTGGGAAGCGGTCTAGTGGCCCCTCTTCAACTGAAAATTGCCGCCATCCAGAACTGGCAACCCCCTAACACTCAAACTGAGGTGCGAGCCTTCCTGGGCCTCACGGGCTACTACCGAAGGTTCGTGAAAGACTATGGTACCATCGTGGGGCCTCTCACCGAACTCACGTCGAAAAATCAGCCCAAGAAGGTGAACTGGACCCCAGAGTGTCAAGCGGCCTTCGAACAGCTAAAGGCCGCCATGTGTTCCGCTCCTGTACTCCAGGCCCCAGACTACAGCCGGGAGTTCGTCGTCCAGACGGACGCCTCCGACCAGGGCATTGGGGCGGTCCTGTCCCAGGTGAACACCGAAGGCCTTGATCAACCGGTGGCCTTCATCAGCCGGAGACTCCTACCACGGGAGCAACGCTGGAGCACCATAGAGAGGGAAGCCTTCGCTGTGGTATGGGCCCTCAAGAAGCTCCGACCCTACCTTTTTGGCACCCACTTCCGGGTGCAGACTGACCACCGACCCCTGCAGTGGTTGATGCATATGCGGGGGGAAAACCCAAAACTGCTACGCTGGTCCATCTCCTTGCAAGGTATGGACTTTACCGTTGAACACCGGCCTGGGTCTGACCACGCCAACGCGGATGGCCTGTCCCGGTTTTTCCGCCTCGACGAAGAGAGTCCCCAAGAGGATGGGTAACTCTCCCCGCCTTCAGCTGGGGGGGACGCATGTTGGACAGGCCACGTGACGGGCCGCTCTCCCCCGGCTCGACCAAGCCCGAGCCAGTCATACAAGCACCACACCCCACCATTGCACGTCCTACGTCCCCTCAGGGACACCTGCCCCCGAGCATGATAACCTCGTGGGTCCGATCCACGGCCGGCCCACGCGCCCAGCCCGGGCCGCCATCTTGGACACTTCGCCACGAGGCCGCCTGGCCCCCGATCGACCTCAACCCTGGGCCTAGCCCGGCCTCAGACATTCCGGCACCACCCTCCACCCAGGAGGTGAGCGAGCTACTTGGCCAGTCAATGGGAGAAAGAGGTGTCGATGGTTCTCCCCCGGCCAGTGCCGCTCGCCCATCGCCTCCCCGGGCGCTGGCTCCACCCCCCTGCTGGGTGTCTGGACTCCCTCATCCCGGACCTCCCGACCTCCAAGTGCGAGGGTCCGGACATCAAAGCACGCCAGCCCTATAACTGGGGCAGCTCCAGAACAGGAAGGCAGTTGTATCTTGGAGTCGAGAGACGAAAGAAGAACTCATCCTGGACGGACTACTGGCGCTGCCGTAGCTCTGTCCTGTGCACCATCATCCTGCCTGGTGGCGCTGCCACAGCCGTCGTAACCTTCATCCTTCACCGTCGTCCGGATCTGCTGGCGAGGCCGCGGACCGTTGTAACTGTCATCTGCATCGGGACCTGCTTGGCTTCTCCACGGCCCGTCGACCATCCTTCATCCATCTCGGGACCTGCTTGGCTTCTCCACGGCCCGTCGACCATCCTTCATCCATCTCGGGACCTGCTTGGCTCCTCCACGGCCCGATCAGCAACCACGCCGAGCTCGAGGATTGAGAGCTATTGAACTCATTGGTAACTAAGACTGTCCCGCTACCCTTTTCCTCAACCAGAGATCAGAACCGAGGGGACCCCTGAGTCCAGACCTCCTTGTATTATATCAACGTAACCTAAGAAGTGCATATAAAGTCTCGTTAACCTTCAATCTTGTGTGGTGTCCGTCTGTGGGGGGGAAGTTACTTATCTGTACAGTCGTTGGAGACGGCTCTCCCTGGAGACCTCTCCCCGTAATCTCGGCCGACCCTCCCGGTCCGTCTAACAAAGTTTGTCATCGAATATAACTCCCAATTTTCTCACCTTACTGATTGGTTCAGGTGGAGTGCCCATTTCCTCCGGCCACCATAAAGGAGACCAGGCTAGCTGGACCTTGCCGAACAGCATTACTTCGGTCTTGGAAGAATTCAATTTAAGACAGTTGGAGGCCATCCAACTGCTAATGGCCCGCATACCGTCTTTGAAGTTGGCCGCTATGGTGGAACCGTTTTTGTGAATAGATAGTACCAGCTGGGTATCATCAGCGTAGGTGGTCAGATTAATATTATACGCTTTTATTACCCTCGCTAAGTCCGACACATAAATGTTGAAAAGGGTCGGACTCAGCGAGGAGCCCTGTGGGACACCGCAAGGAAGAGCGAATGTCGGGGAGGTAAATGAGCCCAGCTTGACTGCCTGTTTACGGTCGGCCAGAAAAGATGCTATAAGATCCCTGGCCTTGTGTTTGATACCGATGGCCTCGACACGGCCGATCAGAGTGGGGTGATCGACCGTGTCGAAAGCCGCCGATAAGTCCAGCAGAATCAAAACCGCCTGTCCGTCGTTGTCCGTTGTGGATCTTATTTCGTCGGCGGCCTTGATCAGAGCCGTTTCTGTCCCATGACCTTGTCGGAAACCGAACTGGGTGTCATCTAGAAGGTCATTGGATTGAATATAGTCAGAAAGTTGTTCATTCATGACTGATTCAAAGATCTTGGCAGGAAATGGCAATGATGCGATGGGACGGTAGCTGGAAGACTCAGATGGATCAAGTGATGGTTTTTTTAGGAGCGGTTTGATTATGGTGTTTTTCCAAATGTTGGGATAAATAAAAGGATGAAAAAATAATTTTACAGATGTGTGTCAGTGGTAAGGCAATAGTATCTGGAATGGTGTGAAGGCATGGTCAACTGCAGTGCGTGGCACAGGGTACAGCACAGGACACAGAGGGGCATGGTCCACTGCAGTGCGTGGCAGAGCGCTCAGCACAGGACACAGAAGGGCATGGTCCACTGCAGTGCGTGGCACAGGGCTCAGCACAGGACACAGAAGGGCATGGTCCACTGCAGTGCGTGGCAGAACGCTCAGCACAGGACACAGAAGGGCATGGTCCACTGCAGTGCGTGGCACAGGGCTCAACACAGGACACAGAAGGGCATTGTCCTCTGCAGTGCGTGGCAGAGCGCTCAGCACAGGACACAGAAGGGCATGGTCCACTGCAGTGCGTGGCAAAGGGCTCAGCACAGGACACTGAGGGCATGGTCCACTGCAGTATGTGGCATAGGGCTCAGCACAGGACACAGAAGGGCATGGTCCACTGCAGTGTGTGGCAAAGGGCTCAGCACAGTACACTGAGGGCATGGTCCACTGCCGTGCATGGCACAGCGCTCAGCACAGGACACTGAGGGCACTGCAGTGCATGGCACAGGGCTCAGCACAGGACACTGAGGGTATGGTCCACTGCAGTGCGTGGCATAGGGCTCAGCACAGGACACTGAGGCCATGGTCTACTGCAGTGCATGGCACAGAGCTCAGTACAGGACACTGAGGGCATAGTCCACTGCAGTGTGTGGCAGAGGGCTCAGCACAGGACACAGAAGGGCATGGTCCACTGCAGTGCATGGCACAGGGCTCAGCACAGGACACAGAAGGGCATGGTCCACTGCAGTGTGTGGCACAGGGCTCAGCACAGGACACAGAAGGGCATGGTCCACTGCAGTATGTGGCACAGGGCTCAGCACAGGACACTGAGGGTATGGTCCACTGCAGTGTGTGGCACAGGGCTCAGCACAGGACACAGAAGGGCATGGTCCACTGCAGTGTGTTCCACAGGGCTCAGCACAGGACACTGAAGGGCATGGTCCACTGCAGTGCGTGGCACAGGGCTCAGCACAGGACACAGAGGGGCATGGTCCACTACAGTGCGTGGCACAGGGCTCAGCACAGGAAACAGAAGGGCATGGTCCACTGCAGTGCGTGGCAGAGCACTCAGCACAAGTCACAGAAGGGCATGGTCCACTGCAGTGCGTGGCACAGGGCTCAGCACAGGACACCGAGGACATAGTCCACTGCAGTGCATGGCACAGAGCTCAGCACAGGACACTGAAGGCATGGTCCACTGCAGTGCATGGCAGAGGGCTCAGCACAGGACACTGAGAGCATGGTCCACTGCAGTGCATGGCACAGGGCTCAGCACATGACACAGAAGGGCATGGTCCACTGCAGTGTGAAGCAGAGGGCTCAGCACAGGACACCGAAGGGCATGGTCCACTGCAGTGCATGGCAGAGAGCTCAGCACAGGACACAGAAGGGCATGGTCCTCTGCAGTGCGTGGGACAGGGCTCAGCACAGGACACTGAGGGCATGGTCCACTGCAGTGCGTGGCAGAGCGCTCAGCACAGGACACAGAAGGGCATGGTCCACTGCAGTGCGTGGCACAGGGTTCAGCACAGGACACTGAGGGGATGGTCCACTGCAGTGCATGGCAGAGGGCTCAGCAGCGGGCACAGAAGAGCATGGTCCACTGCAGTGTATGGCACAGGGCTCAGCACAGGACACAGAAGGGCATGGTCCACTGCAGTGTGTGCCACAGGGCTCAGCACAGGACACTGAAGGGCATGGTCCACTGCAGTGCGTGGCACAGGGCTCAGCACAGGACACAGAAGGACATGGTCCACTGCAGTGCGTGGCACAGCACTCAGCACAGGACACAGAAGGGCATTGTCCTCTGCAGTGCGTGGCACGGGGCTCAGCACAGGACACTGAGGGCATAGTCCACTGCAGTGCATGGCACAGAGCTCAGCACAGGACACTGAAGGCATGGTCCACTGCAGTGCATGGCAGAGGGCTCAGCACAGGACACAGAAGGGCATGGTCCACTGCAGTGTGTGGCAGAGGGCTCAGCACAGGACACTGAGAGCATGGTCCACTGCAGTGCATGGCACAGGGCTCAGCACAGGACACAGAAGGGCATGGTCCACTGCAGTGTGTAGCAGAGGGCTCAGCGCAGGACACAGAAGGGCATGGTCCACTGCAGTGCGTGGCAGAGCGCTCAGCACAGGACACAGAAGGGCATGGTCCACTGCAGTGCATGGCAGAGGGCTCAACACAGGACACAGAAGGGCATGGTCCACTGCAGTGTGTGGCACAGGGCTCAGCACAGGACACAGAAGGGCATGGTCCACTGCAGTGCATGGCACAGAGCTCAGCACAGGACACAGAAGGGCATGGTCCACTGCAGTGCATGGCACAGGGCTCAGCACAGGACACAGAAGGGCATGGTCCACTGCAGTGCGTGGCACAGAGCTCAGCACAGGACACAGAAGGGCATGGCCAGTCAATAAGACATAGATGATGGGCCATGAACATTGATAGGCCAGTTTCAGTGATGTCTTGGGTCACTGAAGACAGCCTGGATTGATGGAAGCTTGATGTATATATTCTGGGACATTGACTGCTGGGACACTGCTATCTGACCTGCACAATACCTGCCACTCAAGAATTCAGGACACTGAATGTTCCCTAGCAGGGCAACTACTGGGCAAGTAATGAGTGCTTAAGAGGGCACTGACCTAACTGGTGCCAGGCAGGTAAACTGCATGTAAAGTGCATTTCAAAGTATAGCAGGTCCCTGCATTGTCAGCACCCGGTAAGTGCTGAGGATGGACCCAGGGACACAGTGCAGATGAGGACTGCCAGAGGGTGTCTGTCTGCAGGAGGGAGCTCAGGTGTGAGTGACAGTAGCATTATTGCCCAGGTGAGCTCAAGCATTCACAGCCTCATGGTCTGGTCTATAATTTCAGAGCGTGCCATTAACAGAAGTTAACAACCTCTGCATTGAGTGTC
>NW_028251041.1:0-19000 GCF_964263255.1 Lissotriton vulgaris | reverse complement strand
TCAATCATATTTTATCCTAATCGCTATTGCGGTTTTTCCGCGGACAGGTCTGGAGTATCTTGCCACCTTCCTCGGCGGACGGAACACGTTTCCGTCCGCGATCCTAATCGACCCCTAAGTATGAGTTACTATCTATATGAATAGATGAAGTGGTGTTTGTATACGTGTGAAGCTAAGTAAAAGTAAGTATGATCCATTGTTTGCATAAGTGAGTAGGATGACTTCATAAGTGATTAGTATGTGTGCTGGTGTGTAATGTTGATATAGGTGTATAAGTATATTTGAAAGTGTTCTATTGATCATTGACAGCATGTATGAGTGAATCTATAGGTAAGTGATTAGATGAGTGTATAGATCTAGGAATCACTGAGGGGGTGTTTAGAAACTTGTATTGGTGTGTCAATGGTTTCAAATATGGCCCTCTGTATTTTACAGTGAGTGATGAAAGGTTATACTAGTGTACAATGAGGTGTATTCGATTGTCACGTGGATGATGTCATCAGTGATGTCATTTGAGGTGTCATCAGTGATGTCACTGACCATGTCATGAATGATGTAATATGTGACATCATCAGCAGTGGGTTGCGGGCGTGCGAGATGTAGTTAGTACAAGTAACTATATCGGAGGAATTTCAATGGTTTTGTACGAGTGAAATGTCCAGCTAACTATAACACCCCTAAAACCTATGTTTTATTCAGTGAATTTCTAAGGTTTTTTAAACGCTAATTCCTAACTATATCAGGCCTGAAACCCATGGTTTTTTCAGTGAATTTCAAATGTTTTTTAAATGCTAATTCCTAACTATATCAAGCATGAAACCTATGGTTTTTACAGTGAATGTCAAAGGTTTTTTAAATGCTAATTCCTAACTATATCAGGCCTGAAACCTATGTTTTTTTCAGTGAATTTCAAAAGTTTTGTAAATGAAAATGTTTAATGTATGAATTGTTATACTGATTTTTTTTAGACTGATTTACTACGGTTTTTAAACTATTTATTTTTAGATATTTTATTTTTTTAATTACATTATAATTACATTATACATTACAATACAAAATATACTTTCTCAGAATGAATTACTTTAGTTTAAATACTTTGCAAATAGGCAATAGATTTTTAAGTACAGTAGTTACAGCTGTTGCAATGGGCAACACTATTTCAAACACATTGCAACATTGAGCTCAATGTGAATTTCTAGACAAATGCAATTAGTTACTTTATGGATTACTTTTCTAACCACAGGACTGGACCCTAGATGCAGTCCTTGGACATCTCCTGTAAACAGTTGAGTAAAAGCGTTTTGGTTACAAGAGAAGTGTGGCTCAATGATTAGAGCGGCAGACCCTGATGCAGAGGTCTAACCCGGGACCAGGGTTCAATTCCCTGCCTCGGTGGGTCTTGGGCTCAAAAATACCACGGACCTGATAATTCTCGCCTCAGTGCCTATTCCAATCATGGAGTCCCACTCTGCAACTCTGGGCAATAGCTTGCTTAATCTCCACAATGGCCCCCACAATGCTAAGGATGCGTGGCCTTCACCTTGGGGGTGCCCAGGAGTGGACGCCTCACAGGGAAACCAGGATGGGTTCCACAGCGGTATTCGTACAAGCGCCTTGAGACCCTTGCGGGTGAGTAGTGTGCTATACAAGTATCAATTTACATTTACAGTAGTGATTTTAAGGAATATTATTGTATTTTAAAAGTTGACAGACATTTTTTCACATAGAATCACCAATGCTAACCCATGGCAGAAAATTCACTTAGCAGGTAAGTAGTGTTATCGTTAGCTTTTCTTACTCAGTGGTGGATCCTGGATCCAGCACTGGTGCATCTCCTGTAAACAGTTGAAAAAATGTGTTTAAGTCATTCAGACGATTTTTTAGGAATATTTTTAGTTTGTGAAAATAGACACTTGAAAACTTTTTTGCTGAAAACGACACAATGGATTCCCATGTAAGTAAATACAAGTTACTGGTAAGTACGCTTAGAATTACTTTTCAGGATCAGTGCTGGGCTAAAAGATGCAACAATGGGTTCTCTCCTGATAGCAGGTGAGTAAATTGGAAATCGTAGTTCGGCTGATTTTAGAAAAATATTGGCATGTTTCAAAAATCGACACTTTGAAACTTTTCTGGTGAAAACCACACAATGGATTCCTATGGAAGGAAACACAAGTTAATGGTAAGTACGCTTAGAATTACTTTTCAGGGTCAGTGCTGGACTAAAACATGCAGCACTGGGTTCTCTCCTGATAACAGGTGAGTAAATTGGAATTCGTAGTTCGGCTGATTTTAGAGAAATATTTTTACGTTTAAAAAATCGTCACTCAGAAACTTTTCTGCTGAAAACCACACAATGGATTCCTATGGAAGGAAATACAAGTTACTAGAAAGTACACTTAGAATTACTTTTCAGGGTCAGTGCTGGGCTAAAAGATGCAGCACTGGGTTCTCTCCTGATAACAGGTAAGTAAATCAGAATTCGTAGTTCGGCTGATTTTAGAGGAATATTTGTACAATGGTGAAGGAAGGGGGCGGGGCCTGAGGTGACATGTGTGCAAACACGCCTTGTAGCGCGTTTTAAGTTGAGGAATTAAATTCTCTTCAATCCTGTGGTCCCCTGGGGGCCAATTAGCCCACCAGGTACCTCCAGTAGGTGGCAGGGAGCTGCGTTTCAAAGAGGTGTTCAGAGGCCACGGCCCTTATTACAAAACTCTGCAACACAGCTCTGTGGCACTTACTGGAGGTACCTGGTGGGCTAGTTGGCCCCTAGGGAACTTCTGGATTGAATAGGAATTAATTCCCCAACTTAAAACACACCTCAGGGTGTGCTTGCACACATGCTGCTTCCCCTGTGGAAAAGCAATCTGCTTTCCTATGTGGTAGAGAGAGCAGGTTTCCTGCTCTCTCTTCCAAACATGCAAGCAGTTTGCAAAACAGGGTGGGAGCCGCGAGGCTCCCGCCCTGGTTTTGCAAACTACAGTGTCCCAAGGGTGGGCACCCCGGGATACTGCAGGATCTGGCCCTGGGGGGTGGAGGTTCGCAAGGCCTAGATAAGGCTCCATGAGTGGGGCCGCGCGGCCCGCTCCCACATTTTGAAGAAGGCCCAGGGGTGGCAGTCCCTGGGGCTGGGGGGACCTCAGGCCCCCCCTCACTTAATGTTTTGAAGCCCCGGGGTGGAAGTCCCCAGGGCTGGAGGGGCCTGAGATCCCCCCCACCCATTTTAAGCAAGCCACTGGGGTGGCGGTCCGCGGGGCTGTGGGGGGCCCTGTGAGCCCCGTTATTTATTAAGTTAGAGCCCCAGGGGTGGCAGTACCCGGGGCAGTGTGGGGGGGATTGGGACCCCCACACTATTTTTTTGATGGTGCCCCTGGGATTTGGCCCCCCAGAAGCAAATTAGCATATTTAACACTGTAGAACGCGTTCCTTTTTATATCGGCAGGATGCGCGTATCCTGCGCGCATCCTCCCTTTTTTAAAAAAAATAATTTTTGGGGGGCCTTGGGGGTCTTTGTGGGACCCCCTGAGCAGGGCTAGGTGGTCAGGGTGTTTCTACCCTGCCCCCTTTTCGCGTTTTGTGACTTTTTGGGGGGTTTCTTGTGCCTCGGTTCTACCGAGGCACAAGATGGCTGCCAACACTTCCTGATTTGGAGTGTTGACAGCCAATCAAAATACAGATCGTGCATGGCAGGGGGCGCTTAGGCTGCGCATAGGCTGTGCTTGGGTACGCGGACCCTCCGAGGCCATAGATATATATACTTTTAAATGTCATTTTCTCAGAACCTACTGAAAGGATTTACACCATTTAAGCAAAAAGCACGAGTCTGAACTAAGAACTACCTCTTTGCCAAATTTGGTGCAATTTCGTTCAGCAGTTCTGGCTGTAGCTGTGGCTACAGCCCGATGGGAAATTGCATGAGGAAAATGCGTTTTGGGACCCCCCTTTTTTCTCAGCCCCTGCTTAACGAATCACTGTGAAGCTTTCAGGAAAGGAGCGGATCAGAGCTGGCCAAAAGTTTGGAAAATTTCGCAAAGATTTGTCTATCGGCTCCAAAGTTATTCCAAATAGAATGTTGTGGATTTCCTCTGGATAATAGGTCCTAACTATATCTACCTAATGGCGACCGCCAGTAGGTAATATTTATTATATATAAATATTTTTATATATATATATATATATATATATATATATATATATATATATATATATATATATATATATATATATATATATAAAAATATATATATATGAGGTACGTGGCGCTCCTTAGACAACTCACAGCATTCAGCCGATTAGAAGACACAGGAACCAGCAAGACCCGTAGTTTGGTGCAAATGTTTTTATTTTAGTATTTTAGCCCAGCACCAGTCCGCCATGACGCGTTTCGGCTAGAGATAGCCTTGATCACATGACAACGTCACGAGGGCTGATCACCCTTTTAAAGTGCAAAGTGCCATCACATGGGTTAGAAACAGAAAAAATACTATCAATGTTTCTAAGCTTTTCACAATAGATAATTACGGCGTGAATGCCCGTATATTACATGAGTCACACAAAAAGCAGCATATATTCATATTACAATATATAAATTAGTAGAACTCTGCACAGTATTGGAGTTAAAAAATGCATGTAAAATACAAGTACATACTCAAGGCATGGGTAGTAGAAACTTTTAAAATTCATATAAAAGTTAAAAGCCTATAAATAGTTATATACATATAAAATATAACTGAAATTATAATTCATTTATTTACACAATTGATCCAGGTGTGCTATATAGACTCCATGGATCAAATATAAAGTGCAATAGTGCCCAAGTGGGCAAATCCCAAAGCCTGAGATGTATGCTCTGTATTGTGCAAAGTATGCTGAATGTGCAACATCAAATGATGGCAAAAAAGTGCTACCAAGTGCATGATAATTAATAGAATCAAAATTAAAAGATGTCAATTGGTCATGGAGGGAAAAAGGGATAAAGTTTGTTCCTACAGAATGTAAAATCCACAGTTTCAAAACACAATGCAATTACTAGAAATTCAGTTCTTTGTTTTTTGACAACTCCAATCAAATCAAATTTACATGGATGACAGGCTCAACAATTCTTGCATATATACATATATATACACTTATAGATAGGTGTGGCAGTCCTCCCCTGTGTTAAGACCAAACGGTGCCTTGGTATCTAAAAGGATTATATAGCGAGTCTCAAGTTTTCTTAAAAGGGACTCTCTATCACCGCCTCTCCTTTGGGGAGGAACACAATCTATCGCAAAATAATTCAGTAATGATACATCCTTTCCATGGTAGCTCTCGAAGTGCCTGGCCACTGGATAAGCTTGATCTGCATGGATAATCGCTCGCAGATGTTGAAGTATACGCTTATGTACTTGTGGCCTAGTGCTACCAACATATCTTAGGCCGCACGGGCACTCCAAGACATACACAACAAATTCTGACTTGCAGTTTAATTTCTGTTGGATTTTAATTGGAAAGGGTGAAAGAGGGGTAGATACCTCAGTCTTACTGATGCCATGCTTACAAGCTTTGCAGCTTGAGCATCTTTTAAAGCCTTTGCTGTCATTTAACCATGTTCCTGAAACCACTTCAGGACTGCTTGATACTAGACTATCCTTCATAGAGTGTGCCTTACGATAGGTAATGCTGGGAATTTTACTGATGTGTTGTCCAATCACAGGATCACAGGAGACTAAAGACCAGTTATCTTTAATTATTTTATGGATACATTTATGTTGTTTGTTGTAAGCCATAATTAGTCTTGTCTCATTGTTTGTGTTATCAGTAACAGAACTGGTTTTTGCCGTTCCTGAGCCCAGGAGTGCAGTTCTATCAATCTTATTAGCTCTGATAGTGGCATTGTCTATCGTGTCTATTTTATAGCCTCGCTCAACAAATCGAGCCCTACATGTTAATTGTGCCCTCCGGCATTCATCCTCACTACTGCAAATCCTTCTGACACGCAGCATCTCCCCGTAGGGGATGCTGCGTATCAGATGTGCCGGATGGTGGCTTCCAGCATGCAGCAGTGTGTTTCCCGCTGTAGGTTTGCGGAATAGTCTAGTATGCAGACTGTTATCATAAACATATAGTTCCACATCTAAGAATACAATGGATTCTCTGCTCAGGGTATGTGTGAAATGTATATTCAGGTTATTGTTATTCATTTCCTGTATGAAAAGGGTCACCTCTGACTCAGATCCATCCCATATAAAAACCAGGTCATCTATATATCTTAACCAAAGTTTAACTTTGGTGTTCATGACGGTGGCATATTGCTTACTCAGGACCTGCTCCTCCCAGTACCCCATGTGTAAACAGGCGTAACTGGGAGAGAAGCAGGCCCCCATTGCCACTCCTCTGGTCTGTATAAATAACTGATTAGCAAAAAGAAAGATGTTATTCTCAAGACAAATATTAATCATGTCCAGCAACATTTTGGAGTGATCATGGAAACATTGATTTCTTTTTTCCAAAAAATGTTGCACAGCCCTCAAACCATCAATGTGGAATATGCTGGTATACAGCGATGTTACATCCATCGATACAAGGACATAATTGGGGCTCCATATGAAGTCTTGAATCTTACTCAACAAGTCACCGGTATCAAGAATGAAAGAAGGCAGGTGCTTCACATATTCCTGGAGAAAAAAGTCAATATATCTGCTCATGTTCTCCAGTAAGCTATTACAAGCAGATATTATGGGCCTGCCAGGGGGTTTTTGTATGTTCTTATGTACCTTAGGGATGAAATATATCACCGGAGTCACCGGATGGTCTTTTTTCAGGAACTTATATTCATCCATCGTGATGAGGCCCTTACTTCTCCAAGCTGATAGTTTGAGGTAAATTTCGTTCCTAGAATTAGATGCCTCTTGCATGGAGATACGTCGATAACACTCCTTGTCGTTAAGTTGCTTGTGGGCTTCCTCTAAGTACATTGTACGTGGCCAAAGGACCACGTTGCCCCCCTTATCTGATTGTCTGATCACCAGATTCTTGTTGGCTTTCAGTTTTTTGATTAAGGTATGGTATTCTTTGTCTCTGTGGTCATATCTTTTGGTTTGATTAGCAGTTCTGATTTGTAGCTCCTTGAGTTGTGAGACAACACGATCGTGGAAGATATCTATATTATCTTTGAGCATAAGAGGGCAAAATTTCGATTTCAATTTGAAATTGGTTGCGCATGATCTTGGCAATGGTTCGCCCCCCAATGCCTCTTGACTCTCAGTATTGGGACCAAATTCATCTTGATGTAGTTCCAATAGTTCTTGCATTAAGGCTGCACCCAATACCGCAGTGTCACCTTCACTGCCAGTTAGATTAGTTGTGGGAGCAGTTGCCTCACTGATATTTACAAGATTACCACTGGAGCTAGTCCGAGATGCGAAGTGTTTCCGTAGCTTCAGCTTCCGGACAAACTTAAAGATGTCAATTTTTGTGGTTGCATAGTCAAAATTAGCCTTTGGACTATACGAAAGTCCCAACGAGAGTATAGAAACTTCATTAGGTGTTAGGTTCACATCTGAAAGATTAATAACCGCTTTTGATTTTGTTTGTACAGTCTCTAAGGTAGCTGTTGTTATTGAGCTACCGGTGGTTTGTTCCACTGCTTTTTCGTGCGCTGTTTTCGCGGTTTGCCAGTTACATTTGCGGCGTTTGTTGCAGGCCCGCCTTTCTGCGCGTTTCCTATTTTTGCGCTGGCGCCGGCCGATTGTGTCCCAGAGTGGAGAGTGAGTTTTCGGTCCTGAGTTACCATCTCCATTTCTTGCCCTGGGGTAAATTTGCGAAACCCCGACATCTGTTGGCGTCTACTTTCCATTTCAGACTCACTCTCATACTGTGAACTCTCACCCGAAACAGAAGATACTTCCTCTTGTCGTGTTGTCGAAATTGCATTTTTGTCAGCCTTAGAGGTGGTGGCAGTGTTTGGGAGTTCTTTGCCATGTCGCTGTTTGATTTTATCATAGCGCTTGGCAAACGTGAAAATTTGGCCATTCTCGTAGTCCAGCCGGTCGCGCTGGAATTTATATGCCTTCCTCTTTTTTATTATCTCTTCCTCACGCTTGAGTCTTACTGCCATTTCCTCTCTGTATTTGGTTATCTCGGCAGATGGGGGAAATTTGTCAATTTCAGCGTTAATGGCGTCAATTTCCTCCAACAATTTGACCCTATCGCTCTCAGCGTATTGTATTAGGATCCCCATCAAGCGTTTGGAATTTTCTAGGTTACATTGTGCCCAGTCAGTTAGCATCTGGGGGTCCGGTTTCTCATAAGATGGTGCTAATAGAATTCACAGACCCCTTGGCACACGTCCCACCTCTAAATAACCTGCCAGCGATGTATGCTCCCACCACTTCGACTGCTCACTTTTGCTGCACTTCTCCAGTTTTTTGAAAAGTTCTTTGAGCCCGGAGCTCTGCTCCGGTGCAGCAATGGAACTGGGATGCGTAACGGACTCCCCAGCCGGGGGGTCCGTAAACATACCCTTAGACGCCTCCATGCGCCCCCTTAACGTGTCCGCGGACATGGTGTTCTCGGGCAATATAGTCAACAGGCACACTCACAAACGCGTCTCACCGGTAGTCCGTAGAAAAGCGTTTCTGGAACTCCTCACAGGGAAATATTGTAGTCCGTTTAGCAGCCGCTCCCGGTACTCGCTCAGCAGGCTCAGGATGTCCGGACCAACCGCCGCTGGTCTTGAAACTTCCGAACCACTTCCGGGTTTTCCTCACGAACGCGGCAGCAATCAGATCCAACAAACCCTGGGGCGTGGCAGCTTCTCCAAACACGGAGCTTTCGAAATTTCCTGGAAGGAAGGTTGCTTCACGCTGCAACTTTGCCCAAAACGAGGAGGGGTCTCGCAACAAGCCAGGGAAGCCTCCCAGCTAAGATACGAGGTACGTGGCGCTCCTTAGACAACTCACAGCATTCAGCCGATTAGAAGACACAGGAACCAGCAAGACCCGTAGTTTGGTGCAAATGTTTTTATTTTAGTATTTTAGCCCAGCACCAGTCCGCCATGACGCGTTTCGGCTAGAGATAGCCTTGATCACATGACAACGTCACGAGGGCTGATCACCCTTTTAAAGTGCAAAGTGCCATCACATGGGTTAGAAACAGAAAAAATACTATCAATGTTTCTAAGCTTTTCACAATAGATAATTACGGCGTGAATGCGCGTATATTACATGAGTCACACAAAAAGCAGCATATATTCATATTACAATATATAAATTAGTAGAACTCTGCACAGTATTGGAGTTAAAAAATGCATGTAAAATACAAGTACATACTCAAGGCATGGGTAGTAGAAACTTTTAAAATTCATATAAAAGTTAAAAGCCTATAAATAGTTATATACATATAAAATATAACTGAAATTATAATTCATTTATTTACACAATTGATCCAGGTGTGCTATATAGACTCCATGGATCAAATATAATATATATATATATCCGTTCCAACTCTTACTCATCGGCATTAGATACCGACTCCACGACGTAGGTACAGACCACAAAACTGCGCTTTTTTCAAATTAAAGGTGGTTTATTGATCTTCTGTCCCCAGCATGACGCGTTTCGGCTGCAACACGGCAGCCTTGATCACATGACCAAAAGAACCAATAAGTGCTATTTATATACTGTGAGTGTCCCCAATGAGACTTAAGCAAAACATAGACATAGAAAAAATACTGCATGATCGGAGATATTGTCTAAAACCCAATTAACAACTTACATAGGTCCATATACAAAAGGCAAAGTAAATTCATATTAATATATATATATATATACACATATATACACATGGAAAGGTAAATTGATATGTTTACACATTATTTACAAAATATATCATTCCATACTGTTACCCATGGATTAAAGTGCATTGCCAATCAAATCCTTGACTCACTCCATATTTTGAATATACAGTCTCAAATTGATACTAAAGTCTCATTTCACAGGGAACGTGCAAAATATGCTATTTCAAAAGGTGCAAAATAGTGCTAATGTGCGAAATTGTGCATGATAAAACCAAGTATCCGACTCATATATATGTGGGGAGTGCAATGGTGATGGCACGTTAATTAATTCTCTATTTATGAAGAGTTACATGCCACCCACTAACAGAAGTAAATGCATTTGACAATATTATCAATGCTGAAAACCAAATTAGACACAACTTGTAATACGGCATATAGTAAACATTATGGCAAAGTGCCCATTACATGATTTAATGACAGCTTGGAGAGATACGGGGTCAAACAGGGGTATGACATATAGTAAATATTATGGCATAGTGCCCATTCCATGATTTATTGACAGCTTGAAGGGAATACGGGATCAAACAGGGGTACCCAATGCTTATAGACAGGATATCCATTCATGTCCACTGGGTCTTAAATTTTATAAGTTGTTCTGCCCCTGCCCCTGCCCAAACAGATTCATAAAAGATGGTAATATGGCAGGTAGGATTTCAGTATTCCCATTACTGCACCCTACTAAAGGAAGCAATAAAGGTCTTCCCCCGTTTTCAATCCATTCGGGATTCCGGTATCTAACAGCAAGATATATTTACTTTCAAGCTGTCTCAACGCTTTCTCCCTGTTCCCCCCTCTAATGTTCTTGGGCACCGCATCAATGATGAAATACCTCAGTTCGTTTAGATTTTTATTGTGGACCAATTCAAAATGCCGGGCTACCGGGTAATTACCATCCGAATTGACCACAGCTCGTAGATGTTGCAAAATGCGGTTAAAAGCCTGTAGTTTTGTACTACCAACGTACCTGAGTCCACAGGTACATTGGAGCACATAAACCGCAAAGTCCGTGCGGCAGGTGAAATGATCCCTGATCTTAATGGGGTTAGGGTCAAAAGCAGAGCAGTACTCGCTGGTATTTACACCGAACTTGCACGCTCTGCAAGATATACATTTAAAAAAGCCGCATTTGTTGGAGGTCCGATGAGGTTTTATTACTACCTCAGGACTAGATTTGACCAACATGTCCCTCATGGACGGAGCTCTTCTAAACACCACCCCTGGTTCAGCTGGTATGAGTGGGGCTAAACTAATGTCTGTCTTCAAAAGGGGCCAATGTTTTTTCAAGATTCCTCTCACTTTTTTGTGTTCTTCATTAAATGTTGTTATTAAACTGATGTTATTGCTCTCTGTCTCATCCTCCCTCTCAACTGGACTAGATGTAACATCAACATTTATAGAGGCCAGATAATTATCCCTGTCCAGTTGGTTAGCCCTGTCTTTTGCCTCTAATAACAGGGCGACATCATACCCTCGAGCACGAAATCTTTCCAGAGCCTCATTCTGACATTTTTCCAGGTCTATTGAGGTGCTGCAAATCCTCCTCATCCTTAGAAACTCCCCATAGGGGATGCTTCTAATCAGATGGTTAGGATGGGAGCTACTTGCGTGCAATATAGCGTTGCCCGCTGTGGCTTTCCTGTGCAAACGGGTATGTAACCCACCATCCTCAATGTAAATTTCTACCTCAGGCCCCCCCTCACTTAATGTTTTGAAGCCCCGGGGTGGAAGTCCCCAGGGCTGGAGGGGCCTGAGATCCCCCCCACCCATTTTAAGCAAGCCACTGGGGTGGCGGTCCGCGGGGCTGTGGGGGGCCCTGTGAGCCCCTTTATTTATTAAGTTAGAGCCCCAGGGGTGGAAGTCCCCGGGGCAGTGTGTGGGGGATTGGGAACCCCACACTATTTTTTTGATGGTGCCCCTGGGATTTGGCCCCCCAGAAGCAAATTAGCATATTAACACTGTAGAACGCGTTCCTTTTTATATCGGCAGGATGCGCGTATCCTGCGCGCATCCTCCCTTTTTTTTAAAAATATTTTTTTTGGGGCCTTGGGGGTCTTTGTGGGACCCCCTGAGCAGGGCTAGGTGGTCAGGGTGTTTCTACCCTGCCCCCTTTTCGCGTTTTGCGACTTTTTGGGGGGTTTCTTGTGCCTCGGTTCTACCGAGGCACAAGATGGCTGCCAACACTTCCTGATTTGGAGTGTTGACAGCCAATCAAAATACAGATCGTGCACGGCAGGGGGCGCTTAGGCTGCGCATAGGCTGTGCTTGGGTACGCGGACCCTCCGAGGCCATAGATATATATACTTTTAAATGTCATTTTCTCAGAACCTACTGAAAGGATTTACACCATTTAAGCAAAAAGCACGAGTCTGAACTAAGAACTACCTCTTTGCCAAATTTGGTGCAATTTCGTTCAGCAGTTCGGGCTGTAGCTGTGGCTACAGCCCGATGGGAAATTGCATGAGGAAAATGCGTTTTGGGACCCCCCTTTTTTCTCAGCCCCTGCTTAACGAATCACTGTGAAACTTTCAGGAAAGGAGCGGATCAGAGCTGGCCAAAAGTTTGGAAAATTTCGCAAAGATTTGTCTATCGGCTCCAAAGTTATTCCAAATAGAATGTTGTGCATTTCCTATGGATAATAGGTTCTAACTATATCTACCTAATGGCGACCGCCAGTAGGTAATATTTATTATATATAAATATTTATATATATATATATATATATATATATATATATATATATATACATATGTATATATATATATATATATACACATATATATATATTACCTACTGGCGATAGCCAGTAGGTATATATAGTTAGGACCTAGCTACCATTGGAAATCCACAACATTTTATTGGGAATAACTTTGGCGCCGGTTGAGGAATTTGCGTGTAATTTTCCGAAATTTAGGTCAGCTCCGCTCCGCTTCGTCCCTGGAAGTTTCGGGGGGATTCGTCATGCGAGGGCCGAGAAAAACGGGGGGTCCCAAAATGTGTTTTCCCCATGTTCATTTCTATAGGACGAATAGACAAGGCTACAGCCCGAACCGTTGAATGGAATTACACCAAACTTTGCAAAAATGTAGGGACTGGTACGCAGAAGTGCTTTTTCTATATTTGGTGAAAATTGCTCCAGTGGTTTTTACGAAAATTAACTTCAAAAACACATATATATCTGGGCGGAGTCTAACCACACATCTCATCGTGAGATCTGATTGGCTGTCAGCACTTCATCCAAGAAGTGTTGGCAGCCATCTCATGACCAATATACATGATAGCACCTCATTAAAAAGCATTGTAGTTAACAGTTACATTGTAAATCATTTGTTGATGGTACCATACTCATTTTAGGAATTGTGGTGTGTTCTAAGGTGATTTTACCATGTGAAAAAGCCTTCTGCTGGGATATCAAGAATCATGTTTGAAAGAAAACTATTATCTCATGCTTTTCCCACAGTGGTTTGGAATGGGATCTATAAGCTAAACTGAAAGCATATTTTCTGTAAATTCACATTATCTTTCTCAGTCATGTGAGAATGAAGTCTGACATTCTATGGCAGGACGGAGGCTCCGATTATGCTTTCTCAATTTCTTTACTGAACAGCAGCCAATCAGCACAGTAAAGCAAAAACTCAGACTACATTACCCATAAACCCTGGGCAACCATAGAGTCCACATAACTATAAATAAGGTGATAGAGGTTACAACTCCCTCTTTCTTTGCTGCTGCGCAGCCAGTTAAGTGCTTTTACATTATCTTCTTTGTTTACAACATTTGGCTTACCGCTTTATTTGCTTGCCTATTTGATATTTGCAGATATTGTTGTTGCGCTGTGTGCGTTTCTTTTAGGTGCGACTTGCCGCTTTATTTGCTTCATTCCATTGCCGGTTTACTGCGTGCGCGCTGTTCGGCGCGTCTTCCTTTCTGGTCCGGCTTTAGTGCCGGTGCTTTGGGAGCGTGTGCAGCACCTCCCGACGGGGTTCTTTATTTACCCCGGTCTTTCTGTGGAGCGGGAGCGGAGCTGGAAGGGCGCGCGTCTCTCGCGCACCTTCCTAGGCAGCAGCGGCTGGTTTGCGCATGCGCGGTGGTTTGTTTACACGTCTCTTCGAGCGTGTAGTTCTTAGACGCCGCCTGTGCCTCAGCCTGACAGAAAGCTATTTTTAGCTCGCCCTACTGCTGCCGCTTGAGCTCCCTGACGCCCTCTGGAGACATAAGACTTGGAGGGTTGTATAAATTTTACATAGGCTTTGCCTAGAGTGGGGGAAATTTATTATTTTTCTTCTATTGTTGTGCAAGTCTGCTCCCTCCGCATTCAAAGCGTTGCTTAATCTCAGGGTTTCCTGTTTCTTCAGACTTGCGCAAGGGGTACCACTCCCCCAATTACTTGGCTTTGCCTCTCAAATTTTTTGACCTTCACTGGGCATTTCTTGGCAGACTTTGTCGCCATGGCAGACTACTGCGAAGACGAAGGTTATGACTACTATGAGGAAGAGGAATCCTCTACTTCCTTTGATGACTTTATGGGCCAAGCGCTTTGTCAGGCAATTGCGCCTCTGAAAAAACATCTGGCAGATTATGCTGCGCAACACGGCCTGGTGCCTCCTTCCTCTGGGCGTTCTAAAAAGTCGCCAAAAAATCCGCATTCCAGGCATTTTGAAAAACTTGCGCAAACCCTTTCTGCTCCTTCGAAGAAGAAGCGCAAGGTGGCCTCTCGGTCAGATCCTCCTTCTGATACGGATGATGGTTCGTCCTCGTCTTCATCCTCCGAGCCTTCAAAGCCTCCTCCCTCCAAAAGGTCGAGGAAAGAACATTATGTTGATGCTCCCACTGCACCGCAATTGTTGACCTTCAATCCCTCTGACATTATCCATCCACATTCTTCTTCTTGGATGCCTTCCCCCGAGGTGGCTCTTTACATCCAATCCAACATCCGTCATTCCTTTGATAAGGATGTGAGAGCGCGTTTGCGCTCCGAATGCCCACGTCCTGACTTAGCAGACAAGCTGGCAGCCACTCCTGATGTTGATCCCACTATGATCACTTACATGAGAAAATATTCTAAGGACCTTACCAAAGGTTTGGATAGATCGTGGCATTCGTGCCAAGACAAGCTTTTAGATCTCTTGGCCCCCCTCACAAAAATTCTGGACTTGGGATACAAAGCTAAGGAATATGATTCCCTCATTGACCCCGATGAGCTGGTCGGCTGGGCTCAACGGGCTGTCTGTATGCTTGGCAACGCCAACTGTGCCTTGTCCACTGAACGTCGGCGTTCCATCTTAATGAAACTGGATCCAAGACTTACGGATTTGGCCTCCTCGGAATCGGGCCCTCTAGCCCAAGGTTTGCTTTTTGGTGCACCTTTTTTGAAGGAGCTGACGAACTTTGTTTCCACCTTTAGCGGCCTTGATAAGGCCCAATCTAATTTGAAATGGGCATTCCGTCCGGTTTTTGGCAGGGCCGGCCAAAGGGGGCGTTCGTCCGGCCGTGGTTCCGACAATGCCCCCCAGCGAGGGAACAAGTCCCAATGAGGCGGTCAACAACAACACTACTCCTCAAACAAGTCTTCTTTCTACCCCTCTAAGAGAAATAGAGGGCAGCCTGGTAAAGGTGGATACTCCGGAGGACAAGGAGGACGTCAAGACTCTTCCCCAGCAGGTGAGCTTGATTCCAGCTTCTACTGTAATCTTGGGGGGCAGGATTCAATTTTTTCTAGACAATTGGCGTTTGATCTCAAACGATGCCTGGATACTGGAGACGGTGCAAGGGTACAAAATAGAATTTTACTCTCACCCTCACCAAGATCTTCGGCCTCGCCCCCTTGTTTTTTCCCGACAAGATCAGGAGTTCATCTCCGCGGAAGTTTCCTCTCTTTTGACAAAGGGAGGCATCGTTCCCACTTCTCCTCATCCCAAGGGTTTTGTCAGCAACGTTTTTCTCGTGGAGAAAAAAGGGGGAGGATTGCATTTAGTCCTCAATTTGAAGGACTTCAACGGCGGAGTGGTTTATCGCCACTTCAAAATGGAGGGCATTCATCTTCTGCGAGACCTTCTTCAAGAAGGAGATTGGATGGTTCGTCTGGACCTAAAAGATGCTTATCTGTCGATTCCAATTTATGCTCCGCATCGCAGATACCTTCAGTTCCAATGGTTAGACAAGTGGTACGAGTACAAAGTTCTTCCTTTCGGCCTGTCCTCCGCTCCGTGGTGCTTCACGAAGCTCCTTCGTCCTGTGATGGAGTCTTTGAGGTCACGCGGGGTACGTCTTATAGTCTATCTAGACGACATTCTCCTTTTGGCTCAATGCCCTTCTCTTCTTCAATCTCACTTACACTGGTCCATAGACCTTTTACAATTGTTGGGTTTTCTTATCAATCCCCTGAAGTCCGACTTTTCTCCAACCCAGTCGATGTCCTTCCTGGGGTTTCAAATAGACTCTGTCTCTTGTCAGCTTCTTCTTCCAGGACAGAAGATAAGGTCCATCAAGAGGGACTTGAGGTCGTTTCTTGCACAACAGACTGTTTCGCTCAGGTCAGTAGCCAGGATTGTAGGTCTCTTATCGTCTTCCATACAGGCGATCTTTCCGGGCCCTCTGCATTATCGGGCTCTTCAGCGCCTCAAAATACGTCATTTGCAGAAGGGTCTTCGGTATTCCGATCACATTCTCCTGTCGGAGGATGCCAGGACAGAAATGATGTGGTGGTTGGACCACATGGAATCCTGGAATGGCCGAGCTCTGTTTGGGAGGACTCCCGATGTTGTGATAGAGTCCGATGCCAGCCTTGGGGGCTGGGGAGCCCGTTGCGGCTCAGTTTCGACGGGGGGTCGTTGGTCCCCAGAGGAATTGACCCTGCACATCAATTGCCTGGAGCTGCTAGCGGGCTCCTTCGCGATTCGGTGCCTCACCCCTCAGAAAACGAATTGTTGCATTCTTCTTCGAATGGACAATATTTCGGCGGTTCGTTATGTGAACAAACTGGGGGGTACCAGGTCCAAGCTTCTCTCGGAGATTGCGAAGGAATTCTGGCACCTTTGTCTGGAACGCAAGATCACGATTATTGCAGAATACCTGCCGGGCTCTTGCAATCAGATCGCGGACTGGAACTCTCGTCACCTGAGAGACTTCAGCGATTGGAGGCTCCAGCCTCGTGTGTTCCGCAAGCTGTCCCGCTTTTGGGGGACTTGTCATCTGGATCTCTTTGCCTCCCGGCTCAACACCCAGCTTCCCCGCTTTTACAGCTGGCGTCCGGATCCGGAGGCTCTGGCCACGGACGCATTTCTCCAGACCTGGCCTCGCCATCTGTGCTATGCCTTCCCACCGTTCCTCATGATTCCCCGAGTGCTGGCCCGAGCACGTCTATTCTTGGCAGAACTGGTTCTAATAACCCCTCTTTGGAGGGCTCAAGCATGGTTTCCAGTTCTTCTGGAGATGAGCTGCTCCACGCCGCTTCTTCTTCCCCACATGTGGAACCGGCTATTGGATCCGCTTTGCGAGACTCACCCTCTGGTGCTGTCCGGTCAACTCCTGGTAGCATGGAGAATTTCGGGGGACGCTGGCAAATCCAGGGCTTATCGAGAGACGCTACCAGATATATCAATGAGGCTTGGGCACCCAACACACGCAAGAGTTATGCATCAAGTTGGAAGCGCTGGTGTGATTGGTGCTCACAGCGGTCGGTGGATCCCGTTTCAGCGGATCTTTCTTTAATCCTTAATTTTCTGGCATCCCTAGCATCCTCTGGGCTAGCTTACAGAACAGTTAATAACTTTCGTTCTGCAATTTCTGCAGGCCATGTGCCTTTGGACGGTAAACCAGCGGGAGAACATCCCTTGATCTCAAAATTGTTAAGGGGCATCCGGATGGAAAAACCTCCTTGTCCCAAATATGTAGCCCTTTGGGATGTCTCAGTTGTTTTGCGTTTTCTGTCAGCCTGGCCTTCTAACTCTCTTTTGACACGCAAACAACTTTCAGCCAAGCTCACTATGCTTTTGTGCTTGGTCTCTTGCAAAAGGGTTTCTGATGTGCGAGCCTTGGATCTCGCTGGTTGGTCTTTTTCTCCTGAAGGTGTTACCTTTATTATCTCAAGGAGGACTAAGTGTAATACGCCTTCAGTCTCTTACCCTTCTTTCCCCCACAATCCTCAATTGTGTGTAGTTCAATCTATTAAAGATTATGAGGTAAGCACTGCACCTTTTCGGCATGATTTACAAGGACAATTACTTATTGCTTTGCAAAAACCTTTCAAGCCGGTAACTCCAGCGACTTTGGCACGTTGGTTACGTTGGCTTATGCATGAAGCGGGCATTGACACTTCTCTGTTTGGTGCTCATTCTACTAGGGGAGCCATGGCTTCCAAAGCTTTTTCCATGGGTGCCAGCCTTCAGGACATCATGAAGGCTGCGGATTGGTCATCTGAAACTGTGTTTAAGATCTTTTACTTTAAACCTATTATTGATGTTGCATCTGTTGTGGTGGCAAAGCTTTAAACAAGCATAATCGGAGCCTCCGTCCTGCCATAGAATAGAAAATTTGCTAACATTCGTGCCAAGAATTTTCAATTCTATTAAGGACAGGAGGCAAGGATTATCCCACCCTTGTATTTTTCATGTCAATGAAATATTTTGTACATTTCTACTGCTTTATGATACTGTTTATGCATGTACTCTTTCCCGCCCTGTTGTGATTCTAATGATCCGTTGAGGATGGTCTTTACGGCTTTGTTCTTACTCCTTTCAGGCTCCGACTTTAAATGAAATGTGTGCCGAGTTTCTCCTGTTGGTTGGACTTTTGCTGTTCCTTTGGCTCTGCGAGGTTCCAGTTTCTCCTACCTTTGGATGATCTCTCTCCGTTGGACGTCTTGGCCTCTGGATCTTACTGTTGAACTTTATTACTGTTTGCAAAGAAAGAGGAAGTTGTAACCTCTATCACCTTATTTATAGTTATGTGGACTCTATGGTTGCCCAGGGTTTATGGGTAATGTAGTCTGCGTTTTTGCTTTACTGTGCTGATTGGCTGCTGTTCAGTAAAAAAATTGAGAAAGCATAATCCTCGCCTCCTGTCCTTAATAGAATTGAAAATTCTTGGCACGAATGTTAGCAAATTTTCTATTCTCAGTAAAACATGTACATACAATATGGACAGAGACTGTCAGTTGATTCCTTT